>NC_079451.1:21982425-22277425 GCF_903798145.1 Danio aesculapii | reverse complement strand
AGTGTTCATTTGTGCATCCTAAAAATGCTCTCAGTCACTGACATTATCTTCAGAGTAAACTCTAATGACGGATGGCTGCTTCTTACTCAGGGCTGTTTTTGCTGATGAAGCAGAGATCGTCACTAATAGGCAGAGCTTTCCCCCTGTGATGACATGTACAAAGGCAAAATGTCAATCAAAGTGTTTTCATCAAGTATGATTATTAAAAAAATTATTAATTAATTTTTACAATTAGAGGTTGGCTATATTCACACACTGTTGCCACACAACTGTGTTTAAACTCCTTATTAAAGTGATTTTTGCGTAATAGGTCCCCTTTAAGAGAAAATAATGATCTGACCACATGACAAACAGCTCACATGTCACACACTCTCAGGATAAATCATGAATACCATAAAGCTAATCGTATAAGGTCTATTTGCATAACATGTGTTTTTGCATTGAAAAATGTGTAAAAATGGGCAGTGGAATGAGAAAATTCCAATTGCAATTGGGATGCATTAACCCAACTTTGGGTTAAATATGGACAAACAACCTTTGTTTTTTTTCCAATTAAATTTAAATTTTTTTTTTTTTTTTTTTTTTTTGCAATAATGTTGGGTTTGTCCATATTTGACCCAATATTGGGTTATTGCAACATTTTTTAGAATGTATGTTCACAAGTTTACCTAGAACAACAAAAGAAAAAAATCAGCACAATTTATTAAAAAAAGAAGTAAAAGAATTCTTGTTTGAATAATGATGGTGGGAATTTGACGTTTTTTTCTTTCACTTTATAAAGTGTTTCGTTACGTTTCAAGGTTCAAACTGTTACAGTTTAAATTTGGATTGCTTTTTGCTTTGATTATATATTTTTATTATACTTCATTATTTCTAAACATATAGTTTATGCATGCTAAAGACAAGTATTTGTCATGCATACTTTCTGCAAAGATATTTAACAAAGATATTTGTTTACATTGACCACTTTGTGAGTAAAGTGTATAAAAATAAATAAAATAAAAACCTAAAATAAGGTATAAATAAAGAATAAATTATGCTGTAGTTCCAATTTCATTAAATTGAATACTAAGGGCCCTATCATACACCCGGCACAAAGAGGCACAAGACGTGTTTGCCATGATATGTTGCTTTTTTTCAGGCCAGTGCAACAGTTTTGCATCACGTTGTTTAAATAGCAAATCTATTTGCGCCACTTTGTGGACTCATGGATGTTCCGGTCTAGAAAGAAAGTGTGTTAAGTCGCATTGTTGGTGCGTTGCTATTTTGAGGAACTAAAATAAACTCTCAATTGACTAGCTAAAAGCAGGTCTAAAGTGCAATGCAGAATGCGTTAGTTGTGCGCCTTACTTACACATTGCTTAATACACACAGGATGTACAGCAATACACAAATGAAAAAGCATTTAAGCATTAAAATATTACAAAAATTATTATTTTCTATACATAAATATAATAACCTTTTTCAGTTTATTCATGACAACTTGCTTTTGTATAATGTTATTATTATTATATGCATATTTATATTTGTTTTATTAAAAACAAGCTTAGATTTGTTCACCTGTCAGGTTTTGGACCATATAGGGTATAGGACATGTGTTTGGATATCATTTTTTGACCACACTTCATTACTATTGCTCATTTATTTGTTTGCTGGAAATTAGAACTGACTTTAGAAATGGTTTTGAAACAGATCTTTGCATTTAAGAAACTAAATTAATTATGTAGGCTAATGGATGTCTTCAGTGGAGTGAGTTTCCACTGTTTCCTTACTCCACGAAACAGAGAAAATGAAAGAGAAAGTAAAGAGGCCGAATGAAGGAGGCTCGTTCTTTATCCTAGCGCTGCAGATGATCTGTTTAAGTGTTTTGCAAAATAAAATTAGTTTGTGCTTCTTATTTTATTTGGCATATCGCTTAGTCATACTGGAAATCCTTGTGTCTAAATGCACAGATATGCTCTGATCATCGCCGGTGTAAAGCATGAACATTAATACGGTAAACATCTTGAAGTTAGTGCCTGCAGTCACACCTCTCCGCCAATGAAGCTAAAGGACATTGAAGCTGAGCAATGTGAGGAATGGCCTCACGCTCACAAAGTGTACACGGGCATGCGCAAAAATACACTCCAGAATGATCTATGTCTCCTTCTTGCTATCGCTAACAGTTTAACTACATCACAGCGGACAGCTTGTGTCTCTTTATCAGCAGTTCCTCTCTCTCTCACGCGCTCCGCATGCACAACGTCACTGATTCCGAGTTTCAAAATCAACCTCTTTATCATTATATTCCTGAGATGAGAGATGTTAAGTAACAATGAAATGCCTCTAAGTGCCAATATTAAAGGTTATAAATAAAAAAACACTTGTATTAAAGTAAAAAGAATAAAATAAAATAAATACATGAGCATTTTCTTCTACTATGTTTTGTATTTTTAAAACAACCAAATGCAGGCTGACTTAAAACACCCTCCTCTTTCATGTATTATACTAATAGCTGTGCTAATATGCAGCTTTGGATAATGAAACGCAGTCATTATGTGCATTATTCACAAGCAATTAGCGATGTTTATGTATCATTTATGAGCATGTCATGAGCAACATGAAAGCGATTAAGACTTATTAGGATTTTGTATACTGTAATTTGTTTAAGGCTCTTCTGTATTATATATTAAAGACAGCTGTGTGTGCAACGAAAGGGGTGCAGTCTGTATCAAA
Organism: Danio aesculapii; assembly: GCF_903798145.1. NCBI lineage: Eukaryota > Metazoa > Chordata > Actinopteri > Cypriniformes > Danionidae > Danio > Danio aesculapii. Next base: position 22,274,710 of record NC_079451.1, on the reverse strand, counting down.
AAATCAAGTATATTTTAAAAGTGCTCTGATTTTATTCACCTTTCACCCATGTCCCATTATACTTAGCATAAATAATGAATTATTTAATTATTATAATTATTATTTAATTATGGATTATTTTTTCACTTTTGTTAAACATTAAACAATAAATGAAGTGTTCTTAAAAGGTGTTATTATTCTCCTCATAGCTCACTGACTATTAAAAAAGTAGAATTAACAAAAGACTTTTAGCAGACAATAAATAACCCTAAAATTTTAAAAACAAATCGTTTGACAGCAATATGGCAAATGCATTGTTAATTACTGTATTGTAGGTAATACACAGAGTAGTTTATGTGGGGAAACAAAATAGTAGCTTTGTTTTCACCCACATATTTTTAGGCACATTTTCAAAAATGCTTACAGAAACACTTAATGGAAACGGCAACATGAGCATAAATGTTTGAAATGTGCATAAAAAACTAAGTAGAATACACTTTTTATCTGAAAAGTGTGCATAAACTGCGATGGAAACACATTTACTGAATAAAATCCAGTATGCGCATCAAAAAAGTCATTTGAATTTGTCTTAACAGATCATGTGATAACAAAATGGGTGCATCTTTCAAGACACAACAAATTAATAATATTTTAAAAAGGCCCAGTGGCTTCTCCTAATGCAGCAATTTCTATTTGTCTTTTGAACATTTGGCGCCTGTTTATCAGGAAGTGACGATTTTGTTCTCTTTTACTTACTGGACGGAAACTGAGCAAATTTTTTATGCGACGTTCCAGTTTTCCACAAAAATCTAATTTGCATCTTTCCATGAACACATTGCCAGTGAATACATAGCTAGAATTATATATCCTAGATATGCTTGTGACATATAATATCACATTAAAATACTGTACCAAGTGTAGTGCTATTTTCATGATAGACAAAAATAAGACACAATTCCAACTGTATCTTTAACTCAGTTTTCAATATGTATATGTATTATGTTTAATGCAACTTCATTATTTTAAATTATTATTAATAATATTTATAATTGTTAATAATTATTAACCCATAATTTCCCATAACCTATAGTCACACCCAGCACACTACCTCTTTAAACTTTTACATTCTGGTCGACGCCACAGAGCACTGCGCACCAAAACAGCCCTACACAGAAACAGACAATCCATCTCATGAACACTTGAACCTCACTACTCGCTATACACTTTTTATACACATATATACTTATTTAACAACATACTTTACAGGCCAATTTGCACAAAACACTTGCACATATAACGTTGTATATAGTAATATACCTGTACATACACTTGTCAATTTGTGTATTTGCATTCACTAAATATTTTCATCATCTGTTTTTTGTCCTGTCTCTGTAATTCTGTTGCACTGAAGAAGCTCTGTCACGAAAACAAATTACTTGTATGTGTGAACAGACCTGGCTGTTTGATTCTGAATCTAATCTGAAACACAGTAGTCACATGCGGATAAACTGAAAATAAATAAAGAAACAAATGTTCAAGTGCGATGTTGAAGTGGAGTGTGTTAATGTGGAGGCCGAGACTGACAGTAGGGGCCTCCAGGCAGTCAAGCAGGGGTCAGTGTGTGGCTCTCTGTGGTTTAGCGGGGCCAGGCAGAAGAGCTATGCACTTAATCACACCCAGAAGACTGGTCATTATTGCAGTCAGTCAGGGTGAATTACCATATCAAAGGCTGACAGACAAGAGAACAGAATGATTGGCACGGTATGATGACAGCTCCTGTTGAAAGGACAGGACAGCCCTATCACACATATATGACACCAAAGGAACAGGGGAATATCCAAAAACATGCAGTTTGTGTAGGTTGGCAGCACTACTGATCACAACAAAAATATATATTTTTTAATTCTTTGTTTTCTTAATATGTATGCAGAATTGAGATTTATTAAAGGATGTACAAACAATTGTTTTCATATTATAATCAATAAAATGGCCATTTTAGGGCCATCTTCAAAGGTAAAGTTTGCAATGATTTAAATAAATAACAAATAAATACAACACTACAAATTAAGATCAACTGTTTTAATTAACAACTTAATTTAATAGAATTACATAGCATTCTATTTGTTTAATGTTTTTTTATATATTTTATCACAAAATAGGGAAAATAAGCATGCCAAATATATAATATATACTTATTAAAAATATTAATAATAATAATAAATTGGTGCTCGTCAGCACCAATAGCCCAGTGGTTAAGTGCGCCGACATATAGTACCATAGGGCTCACGGCAACCAGAGTTCGATTCCCGGCTTGAGGTCCTTTGCCGACCCTTCCCCTCTCTCTGCTCCCAATACTTTCCAGTCTGTAACCTCCACTCTCCTATCCAAATTAAAGGTGAAAAAATAAATAAACAAAAGTTTGTTCAAACTAATCTAATACTATATTAATAAATATTTAAATTAGCATCCCTGTTTATACCGACGTCTACAAGCAATGCAAATTTTCTTGTAGAATTCATTCTTAAATAACGGGTTTACGCCTTTAAGATTTTAAAACTGCACTAAACTACTTTAAATAATGTTTTCTAGGTAAAGCAAGAGCTTGTAATTAAAGTCTTAGAAGGGGAAACATCTGTTTTGGTCCCATATAATTAGCATAATTAATTAACGTTAATCAATCCAAACAAATTATTTTTTAACACCCAGAATAAATCACAAAGCCCTGCTTCTCTCGACTGACCCTGTCGGTGTAGAATGGGTAATTGATCAAGAGTAAATTGGACAATGTGCAGCAATGAGGCGTATTGTATCCTCATATTTGAAGCACACCCAAATCATTAGTCTGAGAGCACAGATGGATTGACGACCATTTCTTTGCAATATAAAATCTTGGCACGCCAACTGCTGAAATCTTAACTGAATGTTGACAGCATCTGATGATTTTAAATGGCATCGGTGTACAACTTACTCTTAAATGTGCCCAATCAATTCATAGCCTCAGGTAAAGATCTGGAAACAAGGAATGGTGTAAATGGTTTCTAAATATACTGTTATTAGGCCTGAAAAATAGTCTCTCTAGCCCACCCCTGTAGGAAAAAACCCAGTGCTCAGAAAAACATGATCAGGCTCACATGTGCACACGCACACACAGGCCAATAAAAACTCTTTCAAACATGTCTAGAACGGTTATGAAAAGACAAAAAGAGGGCCTCGGGGAATACCTCCCAAGCACAGCGCCGGTATATTGCTGTCAGGTTCGCTGTCGGATGGGTTAATCAAAAACTCAAGGGGAAAGGTGCTATCTTCACCGCACACTGCCATCTTTATCGATTCTATTTACAGCACCTCACCGGGATCGTACTTCTTTAACTATTCAATTGGTCTGAAATAGATTTTTCCATTTTACGCAGGAGCGACAGGGAAAACATTAGACCAGAACAAACGTGATAGAAATGTATCACAAAAGCAGATGAACAAACATTGTGGAAGATTTATGGCTGGGATTTTAATAAATTCGAGGGAGATGAATTGATTTTGGTTAGGGGTGTAAGCAACAATTTATTGGGTGGGAAAAACGCATTATTTTCCAATTGTTATCAAGCTACAGTAAAACTGATTTGTGTCTTATTGCGTTTTATGGATAAAAGGAGGAGGAACCTTCACATGATTTAGATTAAATGTATTAATCAAAACCAGCCGGTGTGAACAATATATCTACAACTTGAGAAGATTTCTGACATTTAATTCTGTCGCAACATTTTGGCTCTGCACCTCTTCCTCCAAATTCAATGGCTGGCCACAGCTGAGGGAACGCTCCGTTTTAATTTTATGAGGCTTAAAGTAGCTTTTAACCAGCCAAGCGGCAAATAACATAGGATTAGAAATATTTAGTGTTTTCCGACTCCTTAACAAGGATAATCCTTTAGAAACAAGTCTGACCTTTGCGGCTTAATAACTTGCCAGTAGTTAACTCTTTAAATGATAGCTGGGTAATTTAAAGAATGATTTTGTAGCAATAATGATTGGGAAAGAGATCAAGTGAGACAGAGAGAGAGAGATGCAGAGATTCAAGAAATGTATTTGATGCAGTTATCCATTAATGCCAAGGTAAAAATAAACGTGCACTGCAGAACTTCAGAAAACATCAGTCTAGATTATACAAAACGGAAACAATTTACAATATAAGCTTATATTCAATTATCTAAATGCACAAATGTTTTTATTTTTTGTGCTTTAAACCGACCAATATGCTAAGAACTGACCACAACAAACCACTCTATTAGTTTGGTCCGTAATAATGATAAAATGCCCACCAAGGTCTCTTTGAACAGAAATCCATTTTGTTCCCGGAGTGCTTGTGTCCAGCCACTGTGCTCCACTTACTCTCTTGATTTGATAGTGAAAGTAGAAAACTTTTCAGTGTCAAATAGTATTTTAAGCCAACAACTTACTAAAGTCCCATGTCATCAGGCCCATGAAAACTAATCTTTCAGTAGTAATAGCTCCTATAAAAGTGGACAGAGCCATTGAAATAGAGGGGAGTAAATAGGCAACAAATCCTTTGCTTGGCTCAGGTGGGCAATGAAGCAAACCAAAAGCTAGAAATGGGATCGGGCCCTGGATGGAGCACGCTGGACCATGACTAAAATAGGCCAGAGTTCAGAGGTCAAGGTCTTTACGAGAGCTGCCTCCCATCCATAAGATGGATCGCTTTTTATACTACATCGATGCAATATGCAACTCAGTTCCCAGCAATTACAAACACTTTTACACTGGACTGCAACTATTTATTTAATGTATTATATACAGTTGAAGTCAGAATTATTAGACCTCTGAATTATTAGCCCCCCTGTTTATTTTTTTTCCCGAATTTCTGTTTAATAGAGAGATTTTTTTTCAACAGATTTCTAAACATAATAGTTTTAAAAAACTCATCTCTAATAACTGATTTATTTGATCTTTGCCATGATGACAGTAAATAATATTTGACTAGATATTTTTCAAGACACTTCTATACAGCTTAAAGTGACATTTAAAGGCTTAACTAGGTTAATTAGGTTAACTTTGCAGGTTAGGGTAATTAGGCAAGTTAGTGTATAATGATGGATTGTTCTGTAGACTATCGAAAAAATGTATAGCTTAAAGGGGCTAATAATTTTGACCTTAAAATTGTTTTTAGAAAATTAAAAAACTGCTTTTATTCTAGCCGAAATAAAACAAATAAGACGTATTCTGGATGAAAAAATATCAGACATACTGTGAAAATTTCCTAGCTCTGTTAAACATCATTTGGGAAATATTTAAAAGAAAAAAAAAAATCAAAGGGGCTCTCTCTCTCTCTCTCTCTCTATACATCCAGTAGTCAAAATTTGAAGGGCATCAAATCAGTTTTTCAAAATTGTCCTAAGTCAAGAATGGGTGGTGTTCAATAGTTATAGGACAACTTCAGAGTATATACAGGAATCAGAGAGTGAAATTCAATACCTTTTAAGTCGCTTTTTAGGACTCTTTCCATACATTTTAAGACCTTATAACCACTTTAGCCACGAGGCAGGGCCGCAGTATGTAGTGCTGTCGCCTCACAGCAAGAAGGTCGCTGAGGCGAGCCTCGGCTGGGTCAGTTGGCGTTTCTGTGTGGAGCTTGCATGTTCCCCCTGCCTTCGAGTGGGTTTCCTCCGGGTGCTCCGGTTTCCCCCACAGCCCAAAGACATGTGGTACAGGTGAATTGGAAGGGCTAAGTTGTTCATAGTGTATATGTGTGGGTGACCACTACAGTATGTTTACTAAACATTAATGTAATAAACTAATCCAAAACTAAAACATTATTCCTATACTGAATAAAAATCTATTAAATCTAGCTAATTCAGCAGGTTGGCACCTATAGAACTGCAGAAATAATGGTATTGCCTTGGTTACTGCAATAAACAAAGAAGCATGATGTCAAATCTAGCAGGATTTTATTGATTGCATAAACTACACAGCATCCTGATATTCGCAGATTTAATTCAGGCAAACCTTAGCATACAACCATACTTTGCATAATCCAAAAATTATATCAAATGTAATACCTTGCAAAATAGCATTTAAGACTTTTTAATACTTTTTAAGGGCCTCAATTGATTTATCAACTTTTAATACTTTAAGATCCCCGCGGACACCCCAAACTTTGATGAAAGGTTTTGAACCACCTCAAATGTTGACTACTGAGTAAACATAACCTACGAATTAGACATTCTTTTACCCTGAAGGGAAAGAAAATAATCTTTCGTCAATTAGTGAAGTGTTTTTTCCCTCTCTGCTGTCGCCACTGGCTTGCATGGGTTGGGATCTGTAGAGCTGCGCATCGTTGGATTTGCTCTTCAGTGTTTGGACTCTCAGTAGTGATTTTTAAACCACACTGAACTGAGCTAAACTGAACTGAACTACACTGTTTCAATTTACTATGACCTTTTATGTGAAGCTGCTTTGACACAATCTACATTGTAAAAGCGCTATACAAATAAAGGTGAATTGAATTTAATTGAATAATCCAAACCAAAGACATAGCTTTAATGTCATCACACTTCATTGTTGCAGATCAGGCAACCATAATGTTTGTATGACAGCGCAGTCTTGTTTTTATCATCTGCAGCAAACCAAAAATGTATGATATTGTTGTATAATCATAAAATGCCAAAACTAGACAACATGGCTAGTCTTGCTAGTCAGAAGACTTTGAATAAATCACAGATTTACTCAGACATCAGATTGTTGCCTCAGACATTCTTTTAGCCCTGCATAAAAAGGAAATAATCAAAACCAAAGTCACAACTAAAGTCATCACATTTGATTACCGATCACACTACAGAGCAATGTTTGAATAGATGCACTGTCATGTTTTTATCATCAAATGATGCTCCCCACAGGAAGGAAATGTCATTTTATGTTTCAGCGAGTGTAAATACTGTAGACCGCAGACAAAAGAAAGGCACATGCAAGAGGATTTGTATGACAATAAAATTCACAAACCCAAACAACACTGTGACAAGTACATCCCAGGAGACTTGTAGTCTTATTTACTCTAAAAACGCTGTTATTAACAACAGCGCAATAATTCTGCCACCGGTGAGCTCCAGAAATCAAAGTCTCGCTTAATCTTGGCAATGCAGAGCTGTTCTACTTTTTGCAAATGTTTCAAGTGCTACGCTACGTTCCTCTCATACAAAAAGAATTGTAGAGTGGAAGTAAACACCACAGAAATACGACTACGGTGTAACATTGCCCTAGAGGATTTAAATTGGGGTTTTTCATGGCCTCTAGGCAATTCCTATATGACAACAACACAACAGCCGCAAAACAAAAACAGTCCGACTCAATAGAGAGATGAAGGGCTAACCGACAGATGAATGGTAAACCGATAAAAAGAAGCAAGTTTGTGCTTACGGTGGATGTTCACAGCCAAAGCCAGATAACAGAAAGGAACATGGCTTGATTTATTTTCTCTTCAAAATTGGATGGCAAACACTCCCTATTCCATTAACTACAGTCCATATGATTTTTGGCAAATAAAACTGCGCCGCAGCATCTGTGCTCCTGATACAGTGGAGGAGAAACTGCAAACGCAAATGATACGTTTTATTATTTGCTGCCATCAAATAGGCCCTTGCATCTGCTTCTCTGGCACCGTATCCACAAACACGGCGCCTGTGTGAGATGGAAGAGACCTCAATCAAACGTGAGCTAAGCCTTTCTTCGGGACATGAAACAGTGCACTCCTCTAGCTGATATTACGTCTGCCAGAGAGAACGGCAGAAGATGAAGAGGGAAGAAAGGAAATGCAAAACAGAAGGAGGATGGAAAATAACATGAATTACCTGATGATGAATAATAAGCAGCAGGCATAGATGCTGTACTTATAGCTCGCACGATATAATCCCATCGTGCATGCTAGTGTAAGCTTTTAATGAAGTCATATAGAGTGGAAACATAATGAGTTTTTAAGCTTTTGCTATGCATAATAGAGTCTTCTGTATTGTGTTTTAAGACAAAAAGAAAAAAAGAGTTTGCCTTTCTATTGGTCACTCGGTTGGAAGCGCTGAAGATTGTTTGGTGAGCAGAGAAAGAGAGAGCGATGATGAAACAGCGAGTACGCAGGTGATATATCCCTGCACACTAGCTGTGGGGCCGGCAGCACTAAACGCCCTTCTGCATGGGGCAGAGGAGCCTCAACTTCATCAAATACCTCGCAGGATCAGCCCCCTTCTTAATGGATTACTGCTGTCTCAGTGGAACCACACTGCAAATAATGATAGAACACCTGCAGATTAAACCATCTTACACAATACTCAATTCATTACCTTTTTCCCCAGATAAAGGCCAGCTAATAAAAATATGATTTTCTCTTGCACCGGAACAGTCACACCTTTATCCTTTAAGGGAAACAAAGGGAGATGGGGGGAAGGTGATATCATCCAGAAGCAGTAATGGCGATCATTGTAATTACATGGTCGCACTATTGCGAGGATAAAGAAAAATGTGTGGTGGATTTTCAATCAAATTACAGTATTTGAATGAGGCATTTCACTGCTTTGCTTAACAGAAGCATATTAATAGGATTTATGCTGAAATTCACATGTAGAAAACAGGTATCATCCTACGTATTTCATCAACTGCTGTATGTTTGGACTTTTAATAAAAATGTTATCCAAATGTGAGTGAGAAGAAGAAAAAAAAACTGTCTGCATACACTTTGTACATCTTACTTATGTTATGCTTGTTTGGATGATTCTTTGAATGCAACAATATAAGGTGTTATAAGAATTTTGATGTACTAACCTCTTATTTGACAATGTTTAAACAGCTAGAAATGACTATTAATATGGTCACATAGGCCTAATCAAAATATTATAACAGTAATTTGAATTACCCTAATAATTTGAATTACTCAGCATTAGCCAGTGTTTACATGATGCTGGTGAATTGCTTGTAGGCATGGGACGATAACCGGTTTCAAGGTTTACCGTGGTTTAGAAAAGTCAAAGTTTTAAAACCGCAAAAAATTTCTGTTATACTGTTCCTAAGGTATGTGTAAGAGTTTTCTATGGTTTTTTTTATGTGTTGTAAAGAAATCTGTGTTTTTGAAACTAACAAAGAGAGCAGAAGTCAATGATTTATTTTGACTTCGTTTATTTATTTATTTATTTAGCCTGACATGTTTACTGTTGCAAAATATTATAAATTTTTCCTAAAATAAAATGTATTTTATTCAATGGGAGAAAGACTTTTTCTTTTTTTTTTTACTCAGGCCACAGGTGTCAAATCCAGTTCCTGGAGGGGCACAGCTCTGCGCACTTTAGTTCCAACCCTGCTTTAACACACTAACCTGTAGGTTTCAAACCAAACTGAAGGGCTGCGTCTGAAATCGTATACTTCCAAACTATATAGTACAGTATAGTACGCTCGAAGAGTAGTATGTCTAAATTCATAGAATTCGAAAATCATTATGTGAGAAGTGCCGAGATGACCTACTTCTTCCGGCGAAATTCTGAAGTGTGCATCTCAGGCACGCTCCGCTATCCAACGATGCTCTGCGAGAGAATTCATGAATGGGACTGAAGTGACGCAACTTACGTGGGTAGGTCACGTGATCCTGAAAAAATGGCGGCTGTAGTACGTCCGAGTTACTATACTGTATAGAACGTGCTTTTCTAACAGCCGAGCAGTACATTTAAATGCAAATGCAGTTTCGGATGCAGCCAAGGACTCAATTAGTTTGATCATGTGTGTTTAATTAGGGTTGGAACTAAACTGAATATATATTCTCATCACTATGATCAGATGCTTTCTTCACTGCTATTCTTTTCACCAGTCATTGTGACATTTTGTGCAGAGGAAGCTCAGCACATACTAATCCAAACTATGCTCTCAGTAGCATCCCTGTGTTAGTATATCACTGCAAAGAAATGTCCTACTTTTTTCCACTCTTATCAAACAATGAGAAGCAACTCTGCCATAAGAATATAAGGTTACACATGCATGAGTGCAAACAAGAGCAATAAATCGCTGGCTGCAGTTAACTTTGCTGCCCTGGATGTCAATAAAATAAGTGTTTATGATTTATACGTATAGTACCTTTAAAGTTAAGGTAGGTGATTTGGGAGAGGCTAGTATTGGCAAGCTAGTTTTGAAAGCCAAACACCCTGCCCTCCCTGGATAATGACTGTCCACACCTCCTCCAAAAGATACAAATGGGCACAAGTAGACCAAAAACTCAAACAACAGTATGAGAGAGTCGGATAACCTCATGTCTCATTCACCATTCAGAAAACGTTGCGATACAAAAGCATAATCCTAAACAGGGTGCGCAGAGGTATGCAAGTACAAATGTTTATAGCAAGTTAAGGCATTCGGTCATAATTTGGACCGAAAATTTAATTTAATGAAGATTTGTTTAGAACTGCCACAGATGATATAAATACAGCACATATGAATAACTTTAAACCACTGAACTTAATGAGTGCTATCGAGATGTGAAGAGACTTTCATCCAACATACTGTAATGAAGTGACTTTTAACCAAACCAAAGCACTTACAAAAACCGTTCTTGACATCACCTGTTTAACACAATACACAAGTCTGTGGCGTAAAATCCCTATTAGCACTCTGAATAGCTTGTTTGTTAGTTTTTTATCTTTGGGTAATCTTTCATGAGTCTAAAGGTCTAATTAGGTATTAAAACAATACAAATTATGAAGAGCTTTATAGTATAGACTATGTACAGTATCTCCCCTAAAACCTGCCTTCAGCACTGACAAACAAAATCAGTAAAGTGTGATTTATAGAATTGAAACCAAAGTGAAGAATGCAGTGGTGGTCTGATGCAGGGCAAAACTGGGTCACCTGGCTGCATGTAAACATGTGGGCTCTCAACAGCTCTCTCCAGGTGACACCTCATCACCGTGCTGCTAGAATGATGGCTTACACCCGTCTGGCTTGTCAAAACACTGTTTCGCAGGCAATTACCACGGTGGCCAGCCCACCACCAGGTTCGGATGGATGGGCGACACAGCCAAAGGGTCACTCCTCTGCCCATATTTCTAGTGCTTTGCTCTGGTGCGGCGGGACAGCAAATTGGCTGGCGTCTGTCAGCGGTTATCTGTATTGCCGGGAAATCGCAGGACGTCTTGTATCTTGCCTGTATCACATCCAGACAGAATATCTGAAAACAGAGAGAAGTACTTTGTGAACAGATGAAATTGTCAGATCTCAAAGGATCTGTTAGGAATCATGTTTCAAAGTAGAAAAAACAGGACCTACTTCACAGGACATATTTATGAAGTGGTTACCCTTACAAAAAAAACCCACAGGAATCCTGCAGGAATATTGTGCAGATTTCCTACAGGATTTTCAGCTCATTTTCCTGTAGGAATTCCTGCAGGAAATTTATGCAGGGATTATTCCTGCAGGAATTACAATCCTACAGGTCTATTAAAATATACAGTTCCTGCAGGATTATCGTGCAGGACAGATATGAATTTAGAGAAATTTCACAATGAAACAATGTATTTTCACAATTTTTTATTAAAATTGTAAAAAAAAAAAAGTAGACCAAAGCAGAATCCAATTCACAGCAGGCTGCATTTACTCCATTTCCCTAAAAAAAGTAAAGAAAGTAAGTGGTATAGTTGGTGTAGGGGAGAATGCAGTCTTTACAGTATAAAAAGCATTACAGCTATGAATCCCCATAAACAACCAATGGACCCTTTTCACAAAACTGTTATGATGTGCTTAACGGTCATCAGCATCCTAAATACCTTAAAGTTTTTAATATTTAGATATATTAAATGTATGTACATTTATATGTATTTATGTATAATATAATCTTTGCGTCAAATTACAAAAAATAAATGATTGCTTATGCTAGGAGTATTTAATGAAGTGTCTATGGGGACAGGATCGTAGATCTGACATCATTCCCTCTTCAGGCTGCCGTTATCAGTCTCACACTATTTTATTTTCCTTTTTCTGTAAGTCTTGATAACACCATCCTGGGTTTTTCCTTTTATTATTTCAGCAAAAAGAATTGTAAAAAAAATTTTTTGTTGTATTCTCCAATTCACAAATGTGATAATACAAGTGTGTGTGCGTGCGTGCGTTCGTGCGTGCGTGTGTGTACAAATTATTACCTTACTCGTAACTTGTGCTCATCATTTAATTTTTCCGAGTGCTGCCCTGATAAATTTTATTGGTACATCTGGAAATTTCTTCTGTGCTGTGTCTGTAAAATCCCCTTTCCTGAATATCCTCCTCCTGAGAGTTTCTTTGTTGTCTAAAGAGAAATAAATACTTTAAAAAATACTTAAAAAGTTGAAAATACATATCTTCAATTATGATTAGGCATGGGCCGGTATAAGTTTCAGGTGGTATGATAACTTTGGATAAAAATATCACGATATTGTGATTACTGCTCTAAAATAAGTTATTTTTAAATATCCGAGTAAAAAACTTAAACTTAAACACAATATATTTTATTTTAGAAAAGATTTAAAATATTTTGTAACAGTAAACATGTCAGGCTAAATAATTACAATAAATCATTGACTTCTGCTGTCTTCATTAGTTTCAAAAACACAGATTACTTTACAACACATAAAAACCTTTACAAATACCTTAGAAACAGTCTAAAACTGTGGCTGGTGAACTTTCATCCTCATCGGCAACATCCACAACATCTCCAGGTTCAAAGTAATTTTTCAGTAGGTTCTTTTTAGGAACAATGTCAGGTCGGTGGCTCCTCCCTTCATTCCACTAGGACCCATGTTTTGCCCATTTTCTAACACAGATAGATAGATATATAGACAGACAGATAGACAGACAGACAAACCCACAAACATATATACACACAAATAAATATTCATTTATCTGGTTGATTCAGCTGACTGTATCCATGACAACAGTTTTACCTTATGTCAACCTGCCAACAGGTAGTTTGCTGTCCGACCGGCGATCAAAATGATTTCTGAGGTAACAAAAAACGACATTAGCACCAATTATAAGCAGTAAATGATAAAAATATAATTAATATAGCCATTTTTTAAATTAAATTTTGATATAGGCGCCGGCGGTAGTAGGCCTGGGTATATTACGTTAGCAATATACTAGTATTGTTAACGTGATCTCGGCTTTAAAAGGAAAAAAAAGCATTTGTTTTGGTGTTACAAAGCAATTTACTGATTTAACGTTAAAATAGATAAGTAATTATAGCATTTTAACGATAAAATAACTTAAGAAAAGTACTTTACCTTCAGAAGACGGTTGGTGACAGTTGACTGACGTGCATTCGAATCGGCGACGTGAAGCGAGTCATCTCAATGAATCGGATCTTTTCTCTGAATGTTTCATTTGACCGGAGTTTATAATGTAAACTACATTGTTACGCCAGTAGGTGGCGAAAACGAGCGTCTTTTTAAGTGTGAAAGATTATCTGTATGAACCTGTAAAGCAGATTAATTAAAACACACGTATTCCACAAACAAAGAATTTATTTTCTTAAAGAAAAAAGTATGTTTATAAATAATGTTTGTTTTAATTTGTTTAACAAAGTCCATTTGCCAAATAATACACACACATATTAGTAGTAGTCATTATTAACTTAAATATTGTAATTATTATACGTTTATAATATAGACCTTTACATTATTGGCAGCAATGTATTATCTAATTTCAATTTTGCATTTATATCTTATTTTATTTAAAATGTTTATAATAATTTACTAATTAAATTTACTCTAACACTGCAGAAAACACATTACGTTTACCAATCCAACTAACAATAACCCTAACCTGCTTCTTTTTAAAGGATAAAAATAGAATAAAAAGTGTACTTAAACGAAGAGGCACCAGTTCCAGCTGCCACAAAAAGGCAATGGACACTGAATAACATAGGTTGCTCAGGTCAAAAAGACAGAGAATCAGGGATAACAGCAACAAACATTTTAAAAGAAAAAGGGATAGACTCTGTTGAACTCATAAAATGCACAGACATACGTTCAACATGTGTCCACCTCACAGACAGGTCTTGCAGTTTTTTATTTTTATTTTTTGCATCCAACCAAACAGATGTTAGTTGAATTCAAATAGCTGGATTGACATTTTAATAAATTAAATAAAAAAGTATAGAAATAAAACGTAAAAGTGTAGAGCTTGTTTGTTTGCATATATGCATAATTTGAATGGTTTAGAGTAATGGTTGATTTTTATAATTGCCTATAATCTATTCGTATACTTTTATTTATGTATTTATTAATTTTTTGTTTGTTTGTTGTATTGTTTATCTGTTAGAACTCATATTGTAATGCTACCAACAGCAAGTGACAGAATTTCTTTCTTTCATTCCAATTACAACAAATAACTCCTGCAAGTCCTGCAGGAATTATAAAATCCTGCAGGATTTGTCACTTGCTTAGATTCATTGTAAAACCTGTAGGAAATTCCTGCACATATCGTCAATGTGTCCTACAGGATTTTATAATTCCTGCAGGACAGCAGCTATCCTGCAGGGGAAAAATTTAAATCCTTCAGGATTCCTGTAAAAAGTACTGCAGGATTCTAAAACCTGTAGGAATTGCCTGCACATATTGTCATTTTGTCCTGCAGGATTTCATAATTCCTACAGGATACCAGCAGGTTCCTGCAGAAAAAATGAAAATCCTGCAGGATTCCTGTAGGCTATTTTTGTAAGGGTATTTATGTACTAATAGAACTAAAGATTATAAAGAAAATAAACAATAAAAAATAAATAAACAAACAAACACACATTAATAGACCAGTACATTTTATGTTAAAGTCAAAAGTTAAATACTATAAAACATAGTCATAAGTAAACCAATTAATTACAAAGTAAATGAATATTTATATTTAAATTTATCTGGCTGTCTGTCAGGAAATAAAACAAAAAACGGAAAGAAAGAAATATGTAGCACAAGTTTGTTATTTACCAATATATGAACGTTTTGTAGCTTTGGTTAAACTTAAAAGAGTGGTTGAGAAAAGGTATGTTTACCAACATCGAACAGAGCCGAAGTTTACATGTCATCATGATTCATGGCTTATCAGTGTTCATTTGAACGGACGCGTGCATTTCACTTCCTCCACTACGCGAGCGTGATGTGCACTCGCTCCCCGCGCGCACACGAGCGTTTCTGTTGTCATGGACACATTTAAACTTCCGGAATGATGGCGAGACTTGTGAAACTTTACAGTCAGGTTGATCGCATCAAAGAGCAACATTTCATCAGAAACAGGTAATGAAATAATGCGAATTATTCATTTCGATTCATTTGAAAACGGGGCTATAATGTTTTAACGTTATATAAGTGAAATAACCCAAATCTCAATGTTTATTTTCAACAAGTTCGTTCTTCACTGTTGTTCTAGACAAGAATAGCAAAAACACATATGGTTACAATATCTAACATTATATATGATAATTATATGATGATATATGATTATATGATGATAAGATAACACTGTAATAACTCGGTAATCTAAGTGAAAGCACATGAAACAGGATTGCGGAGGAAAACCGACAGAAAGAGAATGAGGCAGCGGTCAGGATTCAGAGCTGGTTCAGGGGCTGTCAGGTGAGAGCGTACCTCAGGTAAGACTAAACTTTTGTGATCTCCTTTTTATCTGTCAATACATGTTAAGTTGAACTATCAATTTGGCAAGTTTCAGCATTAATATTTAAAATTTTAGTTATATTGAAATAAGTGACAGTCCTGTTTTAGAATTAGTCAAGCTAATATCCTCTGTAGTATTGCATACTTTTCACATATAATCATGGCCTCCTATTTTAATTAATTAGTCAAATGTATATATTTTTTTATTATATTTCTAAGTTGGCTATAAATTATTTTAATAAAGTTCCTCTCGTATACTTGATTTTTGAAAATACTGTAACCTAAGTGTTAAAAGACAGACTTGCTGTACTAGGAGCTACATTTACCAGCAGCATTCAAAAAGCAACATTGCTCACATTTCTGCAAAAAAATAAATAACTAAATAAATAAAAAATAAACTAGTCAAATACAAATAAATAACTGCCATAAAAAGTATTTATTTTGCAATAAATTTAATATATATTGTATCATTATACATATGCATATCAATAATGTTATATTTCTAAATATTTTTTTTATTTAAAAAAAATCAGACATTTAATGGGATAGTTCAGCCAAACATGTACAATTGCTGTTAATTTACAACTATCCAGCCATGCAAGATGTAGGTGACTCTTTCTTCAAACATTAGGCTTTTAACTGAAACTTTGGCCATTTATGATCCACAAAATGTACAACTAGTAGTCAACATCTACTAGCACTCTGAGAGTAAAAAAAAGCAGTGAGAACAAAATGAATACCATTGGCTCCCAACAATGCATTTAGATAAAAAAAAAATCTGTTAAGAAACTGATTTTTATTAAATAACGTACATTATTTACTGTCTGTTTACAATGGAGTAATTGAGAATCCACATGCTGTATTATTCATAAGAATGTACTTTATTGTGGATGCTACACTGTATATTAAAAAGTTGCAACCAAATTTTATCAGCCAATGATTCATACTCAGCATCCTCTGGAGCATTGGCAAAGCCAGTTTCTAAAACAGTTTTAAATTATTTGGTTTATATCAAATGCCAAATTTTAGAAGTCTATAGATTTTAAAAGTCTATTAAAGAAAAAAAAAGTCAACTCTTGAATGGCCTGAGAGTGAACAATTTCTTTAAAGTAGTCTTTTACATTACATATTTTTGTAAAATTTAACCATGTTTATAATGTTGTAATTCACTTATTAAAGCAAAAAAAGCCCATCTACATGACTTTTTAAAAAAGCCTTTGGGAAAAATATTTCATGAACTTGTCATGACCACTTCTTCACTCCATGCCACTTATATATTGTATAGGGTAGACAGATGTGTTAATTCTATATTCTCAGCATATACCTGTAAGTGGTCACTAAAGCCTAAATCGAATGCATTTGGTCTTTAAATGCAAGAATTAGCCAGTGCGAAGGGCGCTACAGTGTGTAACCTCAACATATTTCTGTGCAGTGAGCAGACAAACTCCCAGACAGTGGGTTAATTTAGATTACTTTAGTTAATTGATCAATGTGTTAAGTGGCTAATTAAGCTCAATCTAGGCTTCTTGAGTGCAGCTCCAGGGTTGCCACCGTCCCTATACGCATTGATTTTTTGGAGTTATAAATGGCCTTTTGGAAATTGATGGCCATGTTGAGTTCAGAGTTGCTATAGACATGCATTTAGAGGGTGGTAATGATGAATGCAAATGTACAGTTGTCCAAGAAAAACTTACCACGGATAGGTAGGATAAAAAAGGTTTTTTTGAGCAAGTAAGTTTAATGTTTGAAAGTGTAGAGGTATAATCAGAGTGTTCTTTTATTTTTTTCAGACATCTGCATAAAAACGCAATATTAATACAAAAAACATGGCGTGGTTTTACTGCTCGGGCACTTTTCAGACAAAGGCTAAAGGTAAGTTGTGGAGACATGTAATATTGATTATGTTATGATAACCCTCATTAACATGTTGCAATTAACAAGCATGCCGTGACTTACATGCATCTACTGTAAGTTTGTAATTTGACAATTCTTATTGATTTCCAATAGAATGCTTTTATCTTGTCTACGATGCTGTTAATTTGACTTATTTTAATATTTATTGTATCTTAACTTTAATATTTACAATAAACGTAATAGATTTCATGGTAAGAGATTTTACATTTACTTTTTTGTGTGTTTGTTTTTGATTTTCAATCATTACGTAGTTGAAAAATGTTTAATCTTTTCATATTTATTTCTATAGCACTTTTACAATGTAGATTGTGTCAAAGCAGCCTAACATAGATGATAATAATAATAATAATAATAATAATAATAATAATAATAATAATAATAATAATAATAATAATAATAATAATCCATTTTATTTGTAATGCGCTTTTCTTAGACTCAAAATGCTACAAGGCAAAATACTAACAATACAAGGCAAGCAGAAATAGCACAATAAAAAAAAGATTCAATAAAACAATAAGAATATGAACCATAAGATAGAATAAAAAAGTTAACAAAATTATCATCCTAAGTTAAAAGCAATGCTAAAAAGTTGAGTCTTAAGAAGTTTCTTAAAACAGTCCAGAGAAGCAGCATTGCTAAAGCTGATGGGTAGTGCAATCCACAGCTTAGGCGCACTGTATGAGAAAGCCCTACTACCCATGGTCTTGAGTTTACAGCGTGGCTGATACAGGGTGAGTCCCGATGAAGTTCTAGTAAATTGGAACTGCTTCAGTACAGCTTTCACAGTTAAAAGCTGCGTCCCAAATGTCACACTATACACTATGCACTTCTGCACTATGTACTTATGTGCTTACACTCTCAACAGCATAGTATATGTCTGCAGTGTTGTCCCAAATGGAACACACATTTTTTTTTCTAAGCGGAAATTCAAACCGTTTTCCTGATGATGTTTGACGATTGCCAAATTAGTGAAATAAATGACCAAAGTACCAAATAATACCTGCCATGAGTATAACCATATTCACCATCAGGAGGCGGTATAATGACTCTTGTAGGAGAATTTTGCTTTCAAAATCCAAAATAAATAAACCAACATCAGTACCCAAAAGCTCCGCCCCTTACGCTACGTGAGCAAAGCTGCGGTCGTTGAGTGTGGGAAATGTCCATCATTCCACACTTCATTTTACCGGTTGAATAAGTGCATCATCTGGGTAATTAAAGTGCACTTATTATTTTTAGAGTTTTCAATGTAATCACACTACTTACACTGTTCACACTACAAAATGGCATAGAATAGTGCATAAGTATGCAATTTGGGACGCACCTAAAGTTTAGTTCAGTTCCTTTGGGAAATAATTTCTTCCTAAAACGAATTATCATTCAGTTTTTTTCATATCTTGCAGGATTTCCAGTTAAGTTTAATGTGGAAAGTCTGAATAATTTGAATAAAAGCTGAATTTAAAAAAGAAAATAAATCCAGGACCTTCTATGTAATCTGTTCTCTTTAAAACAAAGGAAGCTGTAAATAGTCTCTTTTTTAATTCTGATTTCTTGTCACTAATAATTGCAAACGTGCATGTCTTTATTATTAAGGAGAGCAGCAATATCATGTTTCTTTTTACTTAAGCTCCCAGTGAGTGAATCAATTGTCTTGTGAATATTCCTCACCATGTTTAGTCGGCCCATCCTCAGCGGCGTTCCATTGATTATCAAACTCAGCGAAGAGCATTTTACCTTCATACATCTCCATTAGTTACCAGTGTGACTTCCATAGATTTTCCCTGCCACGTCTGCATTATGTATTAAGAACAGCCACTTCCCTTCGATACAAAGTATGACTTGCCACTCCACCCTCTTATCTGCTGCTGCGTCTCCATGACTTTTATGTATTATGTATAAAGAGGATTTTATTCCTCGCGTGTTGGGAAAACATCTGAGGGCCCTGTCACAATGTAATGCTATCTCCCTCTCTTCACAGACAGCATATTTTATCATGAAGATGAATTTCTACAATAAGATGGCTGTCAAGGTAAATATTTCTCTTGCTGTTTGGAGAGGGAAAAGTCAGTAGGTCACACATTTGATTTGGATGAAATCTGTAAACAGATATTGGTGGTGTGTGAGATGTGAAAGGGACATGGTAGATAAAAATCTAAATACGACTAAATAAAAATAAAAAATGTTATATTTAAAACATATGTATGTACATGTTATTTTATATAAGAGTTATTTTAAAATACATATAAAATATTTATTGACGTAATAGAAAAATATAGATTTTTTGAAGGCAAAATTAATAGCCCTGCTGTGAAATTGTAATTATTTTTCAAATATTTCCCAAGTACTGTTTAATATTGAGAAGATTTTTTTTTCAACATTTTTATAAACAAAATATTTTTAATAACAAATTTTGGTATCACCTTATTTTGATGGTTCGTTTGTTGAATTTAAGTTACATTGCATCTACATGCCAACTAATTTTCAATAGATTATAAGTAGACTGTAAGGTTGGGGTTAGGGTTAGTGTAAGTTGACATGTACTTGCAAAGTTTCTTATAGTCAGTTAAATGTCTGTTGACGGAGCAGTATCAACAGATACATTAGTCTACTAATACTCAAATGAGAAGTAATTGGCATGTAGATGCGATGCAACTTTTAGTCAAACAAATGTGCAATAGGGACCATCAAAATAAAGCCTTACCCAAATTTTTTACTTTATTTTTTGTCATTGCCATGTTGACAGTACATCATATTTTAGTAGTTTAGTAGTTTCAGGATACTAGTACATTATTCAGTGTAAAGTGCAATTTAAAGGCTTAACTAGGGTAATTAGGTTAGGTAGGTTAGGTTGTCATTGGACACTAGTGGTTTGTTCTGTAGCCAATCGAAAACAAAATAATATTGTTTTTTAGGGGGCTAATAATATTGACCCTAAAAAAAAATGTTATTCCAGCCGAACAAAACAAAAAATGAGTTTCTCCACAAGAAAAAATATATATGAATAAATACTGTGAAAATGTGCTTGTTCTGTAAATCATAACTTGGTTACTAATAAATTTGCCTCCAACTGTATGCATTGTACAAATATATTTACTTGCATTGAAGTTGAATTGCATATGTAAAAAGTAAAGAACATTTTATTCTGTAAAATGCATGGTAACACTTGAGTATTAGTTGACTGTCTGCTTAATAACTGCTGTTACTGCTCTTTCAATAGACATTTACTGTAACTCACTATAAGAAACTTTACAAGTACATGTCAATTTACACAAACCCTAACCCTTACCCATACCCCTACCTAATAGTCTACTTATAATCTAATAAGAATTAGTTGGCATGTAGATGCAATGTAACTTAAATTCAACAAACAGACCATCAAAATAAAGTGTGGCCAAAAGCATTAAAAATTAATTGAATTAAAAATCATTTCACAGTGTTTCTGTTTTTATTGTTAATAAATTTAAGACATCTCATAAAACATAAAAAAAACTTTCGAACCACATATTTTGATATATTTATTCATTTAATTTAAATATTATTCATTCATTCATTTATTCATTCATTAGTTTGTTCATTCATTCATTTATTCATTTTCCTTCAATTTAGTCCCTTTATTCATCTGAGGAATAAATCGCCAACTAATCCAGCATATGTTTTACACAGCGGATGCCCTTCCAGCCGTAACCCAGCACTGGGAAACACCCATACACTCTTGCATTTACCCATATACACACAGCCAATTTAGTTTATTCAATTCACCTATAGCGCATGTCTGGGGAAAATAACCGAAGCACCCAGAGGAAACCCAACATGGGGAGAACAAGCAAACTCTACACAGAAATGCCAACTGACCTAATCAGGACTTGAACCAGCAACCTGCTGTAAGGTAACAGTGCTAACCACTGAGCCACCGTGTCGTCCCATTTTATTCATAAGGGCATATTAATCAAGTTAAATATTTAATGTCAAATACTAAGGAATTTACCATGATAATGTCTCATCTTTTATGAGGCATAACATTGTAAACATAAAGCTAGCAATATCAGTCCAGCCTGCTCTTTCACAGCCTGTAAATCAAACACGTTTATATTTGAGTGATACATTGGCACTTTTATAGAGCTATTGCTATGCATAGAAACTTTAGTTTTACAGATGTTTTTCCCTGAGGTGAAACTTTTAAAGAATTTTATAACTCGTACAAAATTTCATAGCATATTGAAGAATGCTGCATTTCTATGGAGGGTTGCATATTTGTACTATGATGATTGGACATCACACGAAATGTGAACTGAGGAAGGGATTTATAAGCAAATCTTCTGTGTTAAATCTCAGGCCCACCCTGTATTCTTTGCTCCTACTTCTGTTATGAGAGTCTAATTTGAAACATGAAGCTTGACCTCATCTCTGGGGTCACAGAATATGAGACTAAAGGTCCTGTCACCACTTAGAACCAAACAGAAGCTGCTCAACAGGACAAACAGCTTTTATAGGCCTTGTAAAAAATAGAGTGCTATGTCCGGGAAGCACCGGTAATGTAAAAATCTGGCGAAGGGCGGAAAAAAAGAAAGACAGACTGTGAAAACATTCTCTGAAAGATCTGTTTCAAACACAGACTGGGTGTTGGACGAAGAAAAGGACTGTCAATAGTTTGGAAAGCTCCATGGGAAAGTATGCATGATGATTGGTAATGAATGTGACTTGAGTTTTTATAAACTGTAAAAACAAATTAAGTCAGTACAACAACAAAAAGCATTATTCTTATTTCCTTTCACTTCTTCTTGTTTACTCAACTTTTGAAAACATCAGCTGCACTGACCTAAAAATTTTTAGTCAGTAATACAAATAACAGTAATTGGGTTAACATAAGATTATTCGTTTTCTGGAGAGGTGAACTACTCTGTAACAAAACATTTTTTGTTGAGTGAACTAAAAAAAAAAAACAATCATTATTTCATTTAGTTATTTTTATGTACTCAACATTTTTTTAATTATGTTAACAAATGTATAAATGTTAACGTTAACAAAACATTTATTAGACACAGAATTAGAAAAAAGACAGGAGGCAAAACAACAATAACGGTAAACAAGACAAAGATCAAAACATTGCAGGACAAACAGGGAAAAATGCTTTGTAATGCTTCACATGTGAGTACACATCAGCGCCAATGGTGTTCGATTCCCACCTCGAAGTCCTATGTTGATCCTTCCCCTCTGTCCTACCCCCACACTTTCCTGTCTATACTCTCTACTGTCTCTTTTTTTGTTCACTCAACTTCAGGCATTCCAGTTCTGCAGACAAAAAAATTTTCTATTTTATAGCTCTGACCACCAGGTAGCGGTTTTTGAGTACTGCGCCTTTAAGGCTAGTTCTTCACGCCCACCGTTTCCACATGCCTGTCAGCGTGCCTTAATCTCCTCCCTCGGCTGCTTCAGACCACAGAGAGACATGATGGAAGCAGATCTTACCTAATGTTTGTGAGAAATACTACAGTAAGAACTTTACCAATGAGTATTTGATGCATTTGTTGTGGAGTTGCAATGATGAGTCACACACAATGTCGTTACAAAGTTCACGCACACACACACAGATACACACACAGATACACAGCGCAGACACGCGCACACACACAGACAGCGCGCTTGTTTAGCTTTGCACTCTTTTTGCATGCAAATGTGACAGGATACATGCTAATATCCACTGCTGTATGGATATCTGTTATGTTAATGTACTAAATAAACCTGATTTAACA
The DNA here is from genome assembly GCF_903798145.1 of Danio aesculapii. Lineage (NCBI taxonomy): Eukaryota > Metazoa > Chordata > Actinopteri > Cypriniformes > Danionidae > Danio > Danio aesculapii. The sequence continues at coordinate 22,251,408 of NC_079451.1, read as the reverse complement.
TCCACGCAGCATTCTGACACGCAGCTGTGGTGATGAAGTAAGTCGGAAGTAAATCGCTGTAATTCATTACACACGTGCACTGTTTTAAAATCATTTTAAACTTGTAAAACTCACTCTTGATCACATTTGATGATGATTGATGACCCTAGCAAACTGAACAGACCTTTTAATCCCGGCTGCTTTGCGCACGTCCTGTCTTGTTGATATGATTAAACGCGTTACTACGGAGACATGTGAATACTCAGCTGTAAATCAATTCGGTGGGTGGGGGGACCGCACTCCCATGTCAAGTCATGTTGTTAAATTGAAAAAAAAAAGGACTGGGTGTGTTTATATCACCCCAATATGACGGCCTATACACTATACCTACACACATGTCTGTCCAAACAGCTTGAAAAGTAGACTTTTCACCATAGGTGCCCTTTAAAAAGTTTTGTTACAGAGTAGTTCACATCTCCAGAAAACTAATAATCTTATGTTAACTCAACTAAATGTTTTTTGCATTACTGACAAATAATTTTAGGTCAGTGCAGCTGATGTTTTCAAAAGTTGAGTAAACAAGAAAAAGCGAAAGGAAATAAGGATTGTTTTTTGTTGTACTGACTTAACATTTTTGACAGTGTACTGTTGAACCAATTGTACATACTGTATTACCGCTTATATGATTGGCCCTTCTTTTAAACTCCTGGTGATTGGTCAAAGTTCTTTAATAGATAGTTCATCCCAAAAACGTGTTTAAATTTGAAGGCTTTATAAGATGTAGGTGATTTTTGTCTTCAGTAGAATTAGATTTTTAGTCATTTTTTAGTTGATTTTTAGTTATTTTTATGTGGTTTTTGGTGATTTATAAAATGCATGTTAATGGCTACCATGGAAAAAACAAACAAACAAACAAACAAACAAACAAAGAAAACAGACAAATTATAAAATATGATAATCCACAGCCTCTGCAAACAATTCAGGAAAAAAGTAAATATGGATTTTTTTTTAAGTTAAATATTATTTTGTGTTGTGGATCATAATGACACAAATTTATAGCCTCACTTATTTTTTTTTTCATTACTAGCATGTTGCAGATTCTGCAAGTTGTACAGTATGTACTAATACTGATATATAGATAAAATAGATAGATATAGATAGGGAGGTTCATTCCGCTGTGGCAACCCCTGATAAATAAGGGACTGAGCCGAAGGAAAATGAATAGATAGAGCCGAAGGAAAATGAATAGATAGATAGATAGATAGATAGATAGATAGATAGATAGATAGATAGATAGATAGATAGATGGATAGATGGATAGATGGATGGATGGATGGATGGATGGATGGATGGATGGATGGATGGATGGATGGATGGATGGATGGATTGATGGATTGGTGGGTGGGTGGATGGATGGGTAGATGGGTAGATGGGTAGGTAGGTAGGTAGATAGATAGATAGATAGATAGATAGATAGATAGATAGATAGATAGATAGATAGATAGATAGATAGATAGATAGATAGATAGATAGATACTGTATTGAATAGTTATCTGTACTAAATAGAATATTCTACTGTTAAGTTTTGTACTTTTTTCTATAATATAATATTTTTGACCCCCCTCCAAAGAAAGAAGAAAAAAAAAGGGTTCACAGAGTATGATGATAGAACAAAATAAGGTTATTGTTCCTCATAACCCTTGTCCATTAAAAGCTGAAAACAAACAGTATTGAAGCTTTAGTGTTGCACTTCTTTTTAGTCATTTCCTTTATCCTATAAAGAGTTTATCGCACTCTTTTACCAAAAGCCGATGTGTTGCCATTTAATAGAAATCAGTGTTTACAAGGGAGGCCTGATTTGTATTAGACCTAATTGAGCAATATGCATCATTGATTTTACTAGTCTAGGAGGTCACAAAGAACTCAGAATCCAAGCTTGCAATTACTTTATTTAAAATTATCTATTGACTACTGATCAATGGCAATTCTTGTTTTGTTTAGTTTTTGCCGTATTATTTTTTTAAACCTGCTATTGTTTTAAGCATCTAATTAGCCTGAAGGACATCTGTCCTTTTTGTTTTGGGCCCTCAGTGGTGCTGTCATGGTGGCACTAGCTAACACTCTCATTCTTCATGGCCTGACAATGACTGCAAGCTCTACAGTGACAGGGACTTCTTTAATTTGCTCTGACTTTGAGTTGTCTTTTTGCAAATGTAACTTCTAAGCACTTTTTCCTAGTCTTTGTTAGCCATAGAGTGTAATAATAAAGGCAAAAACACAACAATAATAATATTAATTATGTGTCAAAAAAGTGCACGAAAGAATAATATTAAAAATAATAACAATAATAATAATCAGGTACATGCAAGGCTAATCAAAAGCCCTCTTTCGTTTGCAGATCCAGCAGAGATGGCGGGGATTTTATGTAAGGAAGTATGTACACAATTATTATGCACGCAAAAGGTATTTGGAGGGACTGACAAGGAAGAATGAGCACATCAGGTGAGAGTTAAAATTATTACTTTTTTATAACTCATATCTCTGCAAAATAAAGTCATACTTTTTTAGATGATTTGCATTACATTATACTGTGTTCACAAATGACCACTGTCTGAAATTCTTGCAAAGACAAAGGAATGTCATGCCTTTAACGGCATGTTTGAGACATATATATTAGCAGCATGTCATGCATAAATCGCCTCTGGTAACCTGAAAATGAATAACTTTATGAAATTCAAAATTAGCCTCTGATTTTTGCGTGCCCCCACATTTATATTAAAAAAAATCCTTCAGGGGCAGAAAGAAGATGCCATCTTTTACTTTTGATAAAAACGAAGTCACTTTTTGTAATGTGACCAATACATTTTGTGGAAAAATATCTTAAGGGTCTTGCTAAAATTAAATGTAAATCTGTTAAGTGCTCCTTGGATCAGTGACTCCCAACACCCTCACCCTCACTCAATCTCCCTGCTCCAGCCTCTGTTTAAGTGGGAACATTCTCTTTTAATGGGGTTTCTCACCTATGAATCACGTTAACACATTGCATTTCTCCATAAAACATTGGGCCACCATCACCTTATTGCATTGATGGAAACTTTTTTTATGTATTTATTTATTTTTCAGCCAAATACAAAGAATTAGTGCATTATAGAAGTGCTTAAGCAATGTAGATTTAATAGGACTTACAAATGCTGTTATCTAGCAGTGCATAACAATTTCAATACAATTCCTATATTGAAGAGTTTTAAAGAAATGTTTATTTAGCTTAAAACATGGTACAAAAATGGGGATAACATCAGTTATTCAGCATGTACTAGGGCTGCACAATATATGATTTCAGCATCGATATCGCAATGTGCATGTCCGGAATAGTCACATCGCAAAGATATGCAATGTTAAGTCTGGATTATAGTTGACCAAGAGCTACAGAGTTGTATTTAATCACTGCATTTATATGGAATTTATATACGATTTATGCAAAAAAAAAAAAAAAAGTATTTGTTTCTAGTCCAAATATCTACATTTCAAAGCAAAAATAATTTATTTAAGATGATTTTACTTAACCCACAGACAGATAATTTAGCTTGTTTTATGAAAAAAAAAAAAAAGAAATGAAACCATTTTTTTTACTTGATCCAAGTAATTTGATATTTGGATTAAGATTTTGGACTAGAAATGAGACAAAGCAAAGTAAGGAAAGCATTTTTTGCATTGTGATCTATTCAACTTCTGTATCTGAATACTGTTAGACTTCCCAGAAAACCATCAAATAGTGCTATTCAACTATCTTGTCACACTGTATTTATATCGCGCTATTTATCACAGAAAAATAAAATATCGCAATATCAGATTTTGCCAATATCGTGCATCACTAGCATATACCCTAATGTGGTTATTGTTTTAATTGACAATCCTAATATAAAACTGAGTCTTACATTAAACCTATTCTTAAATTTAAAAAAAACTAATTCTGTATGATTTTTAGCGTTTAAGTGTGCTCATAATTAATCTTACTTGTAATACTTGTGTCACCATACCCAGGTCAGTATGCAAATTTGTGTCCTGATATTTCAAAAACACACACGTATGCGTGCACACACACAGATTATGGAATAAGAAAAGAATTACACTGTTAATATCTTACAATCTGTACTTTTTAATCCTCAGAGTTTAGTTATTATCTTACAAATCTAGGTTAAAAATGTATATTTGCAAGTTAGCATCAGTTGTGCTATTATGATAGTAAAAATCAGACACAAATAGATATAATTATGAAGCTTTCTCTCATTTAAAAAAAGACTGTATCAGGAAAAAAAAAATTGTGAGATAAAAACTCACAGTTGTGAGAGCCAATAAACCCAATTAAAAGAAAATGTGAATTGTGAGATTCTGAAAGCGGGGAAAAAAGAAAAAATTACAGGATGTACATTCAGAAATCCAGAATTTATGATTTAGTAAAAAAAGTTATTGAGGGATAAAAAGTCTATTTTATTTGTTCCTATTTTATTGATCGCATGGTTTAAACAGTTTCCATTTGCTCATTGGTTATTGGTTCAGTCACAAAATTGAGCAAATAATGTTGATTAATATATTTGGGGTGGGTTTCCCAAACAACGACAGCTGAACTGGCGGCTGAACTATCATAGTAGGGTGCATCGTTTTGGTAAAGAATGACGTAGTGGCGAGTGTTTCCCAAAACTTTAGTTTCTCTGTCGCAGATCCGTCATTTGAACCACGTTAGTTATAACGTAAAACTTCTATACAGAAAAACCCCATACTTTTTGTGCAAATTATATTGTTTTACACGCACACATGCATTTTTAAAAAATCCAATATTAGTTTTGGTAAAGACATGCAGTTGTTTTCCATAATAATTTAAATATATCTATATTTAAATATATCTATATTTAAATATATCTATATCTATATCTATATATATATATATATATATATATATATATATATATATATATATATATATATATATATATCTATATATATATATATCTATATATATATATATATATATATATATATATATATATATATATATATATATATATCTATATATATATATATATATATCTATATATATATCTATCTATCTATATATATATATATATATATATATATATATATATATATATATATATATATATATATATAACCAGCACACATAGGGCTTATGTTAGAACCAGATTTTGTGTGCGACGTAGTTTGCGAATGTTCATTGGAACATGATTTTGTTTGCGACGTAGTTTGCGAATGTTTGGTTGAACATGATTTTGTTTGCGACGTAGTTTGTGAATGTTCGTTGGAACATGATTTTGTTTCTGACGTAGTTTGCGAATGTTCGTTGGAACATGAGTTTGTTTGCGATGTAGTTTGTAAATGTTCGTTGGAACATGATTTTGTTTGCAACGTAGTTTGTGAATGTTCGTTGGAACATGGAAACGCTAAATCAACTAACTATGTTTGTAACATTGTAACTTGCGACCTTAGTTAACTAACGATGGTTTTCGGAAATGCACCCCAAGTTAGTGGTAAACTGTCATGTACGATTTGCTTAAAATGTTCAGTAAGGGTATGATATCTGTCCAGCAGTGTTTTCCAAACAACAGCCAGTTTTTGTTTGTCTGTCCTTTTCCTTTGACTCTCTCTGTGTCTCCATCAGTAGATGCTGTGGGTTAGTGCATTAATTAGTTGTTTGTGTAACGCTTCTGAGGTCATGATGAATCAGTCAAAGATGTGAAGTGAAAGATCACCGCACTGATTCTGACAATCTGTTCCACGTTGGGCTCGGGATCACCCACTGACTGATTAGTCACCCCTCAAAGGTCTCAGTGCCAGGATTTTAATCCGAACAGCTTCAGCGCCTGAATAAATTATTCAAAATTTTCCTAATGGTTCCCATTTAGCACAAGCAGTCCAGCACGGCATGCCAATGATAGGAGGCCAGCGATACCGGTGTCAGAACAGCTCTCGTCTCCCATTCTCTCTCCCTGCCAGCGGTGAAGGATCCCCCCACCTCCTCCCCATGCAAAACCATCCGTGTCGTTTCATTAGCTCTAGCTTGACGACGAGGCACGGTATGTTCCGGTGTCCATCTTCATTCAGTTGTCCTTCTCTGCATACCTTAATGAAGTCAAGACCCAGGTTCAGTGCAGCAATTCCACAGCAAGAGTTTGTGCAATGTAACAATTTATCACTTGTCAAGAAGACACTTAAAGTTCCAGCACTTAATAAGGGCTTCCTCTGGGCTTGAGTAATTAGAACTGAGCGGCTTGCATATTTACTAAATGTGGAGTGTCATTGCCACCATGGCCTATTGCCTGCATGAATTATTTCTCTATCTGTAATAAACAGCTGGGTAATTATTACTGCCATAATCAGATAAATTTCTCTCTGTAATGTTTGAGCATGGCAAATCTTTAACTCTTTGGAAGCGCAGGGGGAATTTATGGACTCCCATTGCTCAGGCTACTTTTTTCCCCGCTCTCGTGTCCCTTTCAAGGACATCTGTGAAACTCACTCCTTAACTGCAGGCCTTATTAATTTTTTTTTTCTTTATAAACATTTCATATTATTTAGGGCAGGTCTTTTATCAGAGCAAAACTCCAAAAAACACAGGCCACGCTATGCATATGCTTAATCACACAAATTACTGCATTCATTACAGAGAAGTGTACAAAATCCCATTTTATGGGCAAATTGATCTTGATGCTTTCCACCTTAAAAGCATTTAACTTTTGCTAATTAATCATATGCTATTTACTTTTTTGACAATTTTTAGTTGGTGGCCTTTTGCTGGTCTAGCAGATTTTTTTAGAAATGAAACTACAGTCATTTAAAAATGTATACATTAAGCTACAAACCACAAAATGAAAATTCTGCCATCATTTATACTCACCTTTTTGTTGTTCTAAACATCTACCCTTTGTCAAATCAAATATGACATTTTTTCATCCCTCTATTGAAAGTCTATTCAGCCAAAATGTTTGTTAAATCATTGTTAAAATCCATTTGAATCCATAAGAATGAAGTGGTTTAAGTCTTCTGAAGAAAAAAATTGTCTAGATATACTATACTATTATACTAAATATAATTTGGTCTTGTATTTATATTTGTTTATACTGATCAGTTTACACATGTTGAGCTCAACAATACCAGCTTACCATCTGAGACCAAACCTCACTTCTTCATGTGGTAACTAAAACACATCCCAGCAAACATTTGTTTGTGTTAAAAAGAAGTCTAATAGACATAGATATTTGGGCTGTCATCTAAAATCTAATATATGCCTAAAAATAGTCTAAAATTGGACTAGTCCTCAAACACTAATCAATTACTACATATGTGAAGTCTGTCTACACAGTAAAAAATATCCTATAAAAAGTAGCAGTTTTCTGTATTTTGTGACTCATATTTTTATTATTTAAAAAAAATCCCATTTATTTATACTTTTTAAAGGAGTTTAGTATAACACAGACAACATATACAGCTATTTTAATCACGTTCAACAGTGTTTTTTGAAAATTTAAAGGGTTTTCTTTAAAATGATACCAAACTTTTGCTTTACACCTCTGCATGTGGATTTGGAAAGCTTTTGAATTTGGGTAGGCAAAATCCAGGTAGAAACCCCAAAATAGCACTTGACTTTAAGAGGTTTAACCTTGAAAAGTTAGAAAAAGCTACTTTTAATAGTTTAAAGTGATATATTGTCTGGGTTAAGTGTTGTATATTATGGTAAAAATAAAACCTTGTAATAAACTGCCAGTAAATTTTCTGTTATTTTACAGACTTATTTCTCTAATTTATATTATTTCAAACTCCTATAATGTCAATAAAGGTGACTTTATTAAACTGTAGATTTCAGAGCAGAGATCAAGGTCCATAAATGCAATTCACAACCGTTAATAAGCTGAAAACACTTATGAATCATAAAATACAGAAATTGTTAATTAACAGATATTTTCACAGTGTCTGCATATTTGAGCACTAGTCTGGTTTTGGACTTGGACTAGTGTGGTTCTTACACTGTAAAACCCAACAGTCAACTTTACCTAATGAAATGACTGTAGTTAACTCAAAATTTACTGAAAATTTATTCTACTAATTTGAAAAGAGTTTTGAACTCAGTGTTGAAAATAATGAGTTAATTAAATACCTCATTACTTCAACTTAAATGGAGTAAGTTTACAGTACTCATATAGATTAGTTTTTTAACTCAAACGGTTTGAGTTGCCTTAACTTATTGGGTTTTACAGTACTCAGCTGGTTTGAGTTCTCTTCATTTATTGGGTTTTACTGTGCTTAAATTGCTTCGTTTAATCAAATGGATTAAGTTCACAGTACTCATTAGGATTAGTTTTTGAACTTAAATGGTTTGTTGCAGTCGGCCTTCTCAAATGGTTTAAGTTACCTTAACTTTTTGGCTTTTGCAGACAATTCATTCTTGTATATTACTCCTATCACAACAAGCAATATTGTGTTTAATAGACCTCTAATAGGCATTTAAACTTGACAGCTTGACAAAAGCTTTCGTGTCCAAATCTGATGCTGTAAACGATGTTCACAGATCCATGTTTACATCTAAATAAAATCTTTAATTAAAAATGTCTATCATATAAATTGATTGTGTGTGTTAAGAAGACTTGGATTACATTGTTTGAGGAAACCAATTGCCACAAATTATTTAAGTTAAACTAATCTATATGAGTACTGTGAACTTACCTCAAAACTCTTTTCAAATGAGTAGAATAAACTTTCAGTAAATTTTGAGTTAACTACACTCATTTCATTTGATAAAGTTGACTGTTGGGTTTTACAGTGTATATGAAATGTCAGAGATTTCACACTTTCAATGAAGGGAAATAAATGTCTCATATTTGATTGAGAATAATTTAATTTGATCAGAAGATAAATGATATGTGTTAGGAATGACATGAGTAAATGATGAACTAGCCCTATAATGTACTGTAACTAACAGGCTAGACTGAAGTCCCCAGTAAATGGCTTGTGTTTTTGACTGAATGCCTAGCTGTTGATAGGTAAGGGTGATTAGCACCTGGTGGATTCTACAATAAGCGGATGCAATTCAATGGGCGCAGGGTGCTGTGTGTTGTGTAAGGACACACAAAGGTCATCTGTGTTAGCTGCTCCCGTGTCTCCCTACTGGCCCATCAACACTAATGAGGTTTGTGTGTTACCCCAGCCTTCTCGTAGACACAGATCGAGATCCCCTTCCACGGTTACAAATCTATTTGGCTTTTGTCCACTACAGTGCAATTAATAATAAGCGGGAGATATAGGTTAGCAAAGGTCACACAGACAATGTGATGCCAAGCGAAAGAAAATGGTGTTTGGTCAGAAAGCGTTTGAACATTGCAAACTCGGGCCACAACAGAAAACACTCACATCCAAGACGACTCTGCATTTTTGATTTATGTCTCAACTTTTAAAGAGAGAATACTGTGAGGAGATTTTTAAAGTTCAGCATACAGAGCAAGAAAACTATACGCTAAGCTAATGCTAAACTAAGTTCATGATAACTTTTACCGATTACAAATAGTATGGAAGTTTGTGGTTTGCAGGTTTCTTTTGTGTTCAACATAAAACACTCAAACTGGTTTGGAACAAGTAAATCGCGATTTAATGATGACAGAATTTGTTCCCTCTGTATATTAAGTGGCCTTAATGTGTACTTTAATTAATCATTTGTTACAATGTATTTATTGTGTAAATACATGTTTTTACATTGTAGTTAGGGCTGCACGATATTGGAAAAATTGGAAAAAATATATTATTGGAAAAATATAGGATATTGGAAAATATTGGAAAAATAACATTGCAATTTTTTTTTATACTGCGATACAAATTGCCTTATGAATACAATTTTACTAGATGACCTGAATAACTGTATGGAAAGAATTGGTCATTTTAGATTGATTGGGATGATTCTGTAGGGGAGTTAATATAAAATATATTAAACAATCTACAAGCATAGATGACATCAATAAAGAAAAATGTGCAAATTAAATAAACAGCATTTGATTGTTTTCAGTCTAACAGTATTAAGGTATACAGTAATTGAAAAATCAAATGGAAAATAATACTGCATAGTCTTTGTTTTATAAACAATTCGATAAAATTAATCATAATTCATTATTCAAATTTACCATTGGTACAATTTCTTAGGCATGAATGCTTTTAGAATCCTCACAGTCACAGGCCTCAAAAAACACTTGCAAAATAATAAATTATAATGCCAACACAGGCTCATTCTGAAAACGTAGCCCTATATACGTTTCTGATCACAAATTGAATCTTCGCTAAGCCCCGCCCTCCTTAGTTACTGTTGTTACACATGTCAAGCTTTCGTGCCTGGCACGTCTATTACAATATGTATGCGTAGACATTCCCAGGAAATATATTTAGTCATTTTTGTCAAACAGGTGAGATATCCGAGAAATCCAGACTAGCTGCCTCATATGATACACTGACCATTCAACAGCTTAGTTCATGCACAGCAGGGTAGGATTAAAAATAATCTAATAATAACAAATTAAACCTTGCTTTCTCTTTTTTAGCCAAAAAGCCTGATAGACTAATTGTTGTGTAATTAAATACAGCGTTACTAACCGACGAAGAGACACGCATAGACAGTGCTTCTACATAATTCATTCATAGAAAGAACAGCTAAAAAGGGGATTATATTAATAATCCGACACCAAATACAAAAACAGACAATAACCTTCTATAACGTCGTCACCAATGACTAAATCTCCAAAAGGCCGACGAAAACCATGGTGAGTTGTAGCTCTGACATGGACATGAGTGGTATGAATTATTGAAAAAGAGCTGCGGTTGAATTTTATTGATCGCAAGTGCTCAGTTTGTAATCACATCTCGGTTTTGTTCTGTTGATATGTCATTTCAAATATTCGTAGCTTGAAACAGATGGAAAATGATTAGATTGTGCTCGCTCTAAAAAGATATTTCTATGGCTTAAACGAACCAGTCCTCATAATATCGAGCTAAAAAAAAGAAAAAGACAGCTGTGAAAAATAATCTGCTTTGTATTTTTGTAGGAAACACAGTTAAGATCTTTTTAGGGTAAGAGGTTTGTGAGTTATTGCTGTCTATCACTGAATGTGTCAGGAATATCGAAAACAAAACCAACTTCACTGCTCTTTTAGCAACCCTCACATAGCTTGATCCACGCTGGCATTTCTTCCTTGGGTTTTAGGTTTTGGAAAGGGAAAAAAATTCCATCCGATTTAAACTTTTAGGCTACCGGGTATCAGATTTGCACAATCCATATGCACAACGCTTTGGCTTGTTTTCCTCGCGGAAAGCTTGACAGACCTCCTGCGCGTGGCTACGGTTGCTAAGCCACGATTGGTGTGTGGCAGTTTTCGGGTGTGGCTTAGCGAAGGGTCAGTTATGTAGCTAGAGCTATTTATGGCTGCATTTCGTCTTTAAAATAAACACTAGGGGGCGGTATGACGGCATTGATTTTTTCGCTTACCTGCATGTGGTCGGCTTTTCCGCCATTAGTTTGTCCGGAAGCTCGACACGTACGTCGCTGGACTTGAGATGTAGAGTGGAGTTGACCTCGACGACGAGGTTCGAGTCTGGTGAAGAGCGTTTCTAGAAAGCAGGTAAGACAAAAACAGAATCCAAAAAATAAAATAAACAAGTCAATAACAGGGTGAGAATGTGGTTAAATCTGAAAACGTGGTAAAAAAAATATCAGATGAGGGCTTTTCTTTTTCTGGAATGCTTTTTAAAACCATGCGGTTGGGTTTAGGAGGGTCAGGGGATCATTCGGTTGTTCAGTCAGTCAGTCGACAGCGACCTCTGGTGGACTTACACGAGAAGAGCAGGCACGAATGCCACTCGTGAGAGAAATTTGAGATCTGAAAAAGTGTACACAGCGGCCTCTGGTGGATTCACGAAAACAAAAAGTGAAAAAAAAAAGCGTAGCTCCTGGGACGTATTTTGCTCTCTACAGAAATGTATATAGGGGTACGTAATCAGAATGAGCCTGGGTTGCATAATCCAAATTCAACATTGCATATACTCGCGACTATTCGATGCTGAAACGATATATTTTGCAGCCCTAATCATAGTTATGCTTGATTAAATACATCCATGTAATTATTTTGTAATTAATTTCTGTAATTACATGTATAATTACAACTTAACCCACTACTGTAAACCTACTGTATTCATACTACCAAACCTGTCCCTAACCCTAATCTCAATAACACTAGAGGTGTTCTACAATGCATCATGAACACAGTAAGTACATTGTATTCCTTTTTTTAATGTAAGTACATGTAGTTAAGGCCACTTAATATGAAGTGAGACCCGGAATTTTTATTTTTCAGTTACTATCCTCTTATGTTTTTTGGTTTTTTTTTTTTGTATTTATTGTTTAACTCAAATAAGCATTTAACATTTTAATATTTGAAGTTGTTTGTTTCAGATCAGTATAGATTAAGGCTGGGCTGATAAACAATATTATATCGAATCACAATAAAATTTATGTCAATAACTATGATAAGCTCTGGACATTTTTACTCTATATTAATCTAAGAGCCAATCACACAGCAGAAATGTGCAAAAATAATCATCTAAAAGTGTTTTGATATTAGAGATGTATCGAATTTTCAGCCACCCATAAATTTATTGGCCGAAAATATGTTATGCCATTTAATGGACCCTCTAATTTTTGTGGCTTCAGTCATTGTTAGGGAACTCTTTTAAATATGGAAGCACTAACAACTTGTATCGAAATATATATCATTCATCATTCAATATGGAAAATAATTATCAAGGGAGCATTTTTGCCATATCACCCAGCCCTAGTATAAATACCTATATTTTTGGCTTTAATATTTGTATTGTGTTTATAAAGGGACTAAGCTACTCAATCTACATAATTGTGAATATCTATTGTGCTACTGTCTATTTATTTATTTTGCCACATAGAATCATGAAATGAAATTAACTCATTGCCTATAAAAATATCATACCATGAAACAAAACCCCTTTGACTTCACATTCACATCACTCCGGCCTGTCATTCCTTATGCTTAGTATAAATACACAAGTAAAGCATAAACTCAACAGCACTTGAGAACTAATGCATCACCATACACAAAACAGACACACAGTTTGTAATGATCACAAGAATTCAGACTGTCATAGTTTTATTCTGTCTGTAAAACTGTTCTCTTGCACAATCCACAAGAGCACTGAATGCTGTCTGATGTCTTGGGACTTGAGAAGAGTTTACAGAAGTGCGACTTGGAAAAACTGTGGGGTTTATGTGTACTGTTCTCTCCATCCCAGGAGAGACATGGAGGAATTTGCAGAGCTCCAGAGAAGAGAGAGAGAGCGGATCGTACTGGAAAAAGAGGAACAAGAGAAAAAAATCCAAGCTCAGAGACTCCACTTTCTCCTGAGCACTAAACAGGTGAGATGCATGTATATCTTCTACATATAAGCATATTCATTTGAGGTCACAGAATCAAAGGAACGCTGGCGGTGTGGAATATGAAGACCTGCATTTATTCCTACATCAGGGCTCCTAACCGGTGCAATCATCTGCTGATATATACTGTATATATATTTTATTTTGAGAAATCCCTCAGGCTATAATGTGTCTTTATAATTATGATGAAGTGCTCAGGCCATTGTTGATTCAGCAGCAGGCGCAGGGTGAGCAGATATTTCTTTTTGTGGTCTCTCCTTCTCCATCACAACCTCCTGTGGCTGCAGCTCTCTTGCACAAGTTACTGCTCTGATCGCTGGACGCTTAGTGCCAGCCTACACTGTGAACAGGGCAAGAGGACATTCTGGCCAGCTGCCTGCAGTCTGAAGAAGGAAATCATGAAATAATACACATCAGCTAATGGCTAATGGACAACAGATGCGAGAGACCACATGCTAGTTAAAAGATGCTTTAGACGAGGGGAAAGCTGTGTGTAGGCTGGGGTTACTGTGGCTAGACTAGTTTACAAATCACTTTTTGAAATACTGTGTACCTAACATTTTATTTTGAGACTTTTTTTTTCCTGCCATTTTTCCCTGTGTCCCACTGATTATATTATATTTATACTCTACAAATAGAATGAATAAAAATACTTCTATTGCAACAGGAGTATTATATTTGATTTTAGTTTAAATGTTCAAGGTCGGTACTATTTTTAAATGTTTGAAGTGAAGTTTTTAAACTAGTTTCGAGAGGAGCACGTGATATGATTGACTGCAGCTGGCCACTCATCTACATTCACTAGTTAGCCAATCAGATTAACCCCAACTCACTATAAGTAGCCTAGCTAGAACTACTCTCTTATCTTCGTTTTCCGAAGAAACCCCCCATCCACCCCATCTCCTCCTCCTTTCTACCTCTTACCACGGGGAGCTCTCGAGAACTACCTGATCTCGTACTCCCCGCATATGCTCTATGGACCAGGCGGGAGCCCTGGGCTCACCTATCTCCGAGCTCAGGGTTCTCTCCCGGGACAGCATGCCAAACCTGCTAACAGTTGTCAAACAATATCTAAGTGTGAACTCTTGAAATGTTAAAAAGGAAAAAGCCTTCCTTCAGTCTTCAGCCTCACTTGATCTTCATTAAATCATTCTGTTATGCTGATTTGATGCTCAAAAACATTTTAATTATTATAAAATATAAAAGCATTTGTACTGGGTAATAATTCTGTGGAAACAGTAGGAATTCAACTGTGAATAGAATGTTCAAAAGAACAGCAATAGATTTGTTTGTATAACAAATGTAATAGTCTTGAAAAAGTGATGAAAAATATTAAATAAAAAAGACACAGTAAAAAATATCTGTTAATTAACAGTTTACATATTTTGTGATTCACATGCGTTCTCTGTTAATTTATGGTTGTGAATTGCATTATGGGAGTTTTATCACGGCTCTGTCTACTTTTGATGTAATTCAACTCTACAGTTCGACAAAGGGAATTTTATTGCCATTTTAGTAGTTCAGAATAATATAATGTATAAGAAATAAGTCTGTATATTAACAGAAAATGTACTGGCAGCTTATAACCAGGTTTTGTACCATAATATACAACACCATCCCAGACATTATATCACTTTAAACTAATAAAAATGTCAACAAAAGTCACTTTTACAAACTTTTCAACATGGAAAGCCTTTGAAGGAAAAATCAAGGTCCCATAATGCAATTCAAAAGCATAATTAAATGGAAAAAACTGTCAATTTACAGATATTTTTTACAGTGGAATTTTAAATTACAATTTGGAATTGTATATTACATTACAAGATTGGATTAGAGACTACTAGAAAAACAAATACTGGAAATTATATATTTATATTTTATATATTTATCTTGTCTCCCACAGTGCTTATTAGAATCCAGTAAGCAATTCATTATATTATATTATATTATATTATTTTATATTATATTATATTATATTATATTATATTGTATTATATTATATATTGTATTATATTATATTGTTCTCACAACAAGAAGGTCACTGGTTTAAGCCTCTGCTGGGTCAGTTAGCATTTCTGTGTGAAGTTTGCATGTTCTCCCCGCTTTCGCGTGGATTTCCTCCGGGTGCTCCAGTTTCCCCCACAGTCCAAAGACATGCGGTACAGGTGATGGGTTGCAGCTGGAAGGGCATCCACTGCGTTAAAAAACATATGCTGGATAAGTTGGCAGTTCATTCGGCTGTGGCGACCCCAGGTTAATAAAGGGACTAAGGCGAAAAGAAAATGAGTGAATGAATGAATGATATTTGCTGCATATATAAAGCCTGAAAATATATTGAACATGACCAGAAAATCATTAATCGATGAAAGAAAATATCCAAAAAAAGGAACATCATTTAAACCTCAAAGCTCAAACTCAGGCTTAAGTGCTTGTCAGTGCAGGAAGGTTTTAACTCTCCTCCGAGTTGTCTGACTCTCAGCTTTCCCCCTCCCTGTTTTTCTCATTCTCACTCTCTGTGTCTCTACGCTGGGCAACTTATGTTCCCACAGTCTGACCTTGTCTCCGTGAAATGGATGGGTCTCCCATGGTTCATCGTTAACCAGAGAAAATTCCGCTGGACAAAAGTGGCTGTGCTGACATAGATGTAGTTCCTCGGTACGAGGGTCAACATCATTGCTCTTTTCCTGTAAGTCCGAGGCAAGTTGGGAGTTTGCGGTGTACCCCCCACCATGTGACACCCAAAGCAATACTATACACACCTACGCAAGAGCTTTACCAACGTGTATCTGCTAGTTTATATGTGACGTATATGATACTGTTTCTGGGTCCAAGCTTCTATTCATTTCAGTTGAGAAATTCAATATACGTTTATGACCACTGTTTAGTCATATATAACATTAAATAGAATATTTTACAAAGACTTTGGCTATTGATAGAGCATTTGGACCAGGAAACCTTTATGTGTGAAGTCAGACTTAACAATCGAATTACCTGTGTAAGTTATAAGCATATACAATATAATAACAAAGCTTCTAATTGAGGAAGCGCCTGATTAGTGACTAATTATTCTAGCTGTTTTACCGCAGGCCAAGCATCACCGAAGTGCTACGGTAAGATGAGACGGATTGTAGTTAGCAAGCAGACATTTACGCTAGCAGACATGACACATGCCAGAGTGATGGATGTGTGTCCATTCAGGGGAGGTGACAAGTATAATTGTTTTGCTGTGGTCGACCGATTAAAGTGGGTTCCTTTTCCTGAGAGCTAAATGTGTTTTGCTGTGAGTTTTGCATGGATACCTGTGATGAGAGGTACAATGGAAGCTGTTAGCAGTCCATTGCTAGCAAATGGGTTAGGTTTGAAGGTTTCTCTACAGGGTTTAAGGGCAATCATTTACAGAGACACACATTCTCTTCATTATGTTAACGGAAGCATAACATTGTTTGTTCTCCTTTTGTGTGTGTGTGTGTGTGTGTGTGTGTGTGTGTGTGTGTGTGTGTGCTCATCTTAGTGCCCAGGTGTTTTCAATTCACCGTTCAGAGCAGAGCCCGATGAGATGGAGCTGAGATTGAGAAGAGTGAAACCGCTTCTGGTGCGGTCGGCTCCTAAAGAGAGGAAAACACCAAATATAACCTCTGATCTCTCCAGTCTGATGCCAAACAGAGAGCGATTGCCGCCCATTCATAAAAAGACACAGGTGAGACCTTCCCCAATATTTCCTTAAAGGAGGAGTTTGTACAAAAATGAAGATTCTGTCATTATTTACTCACATGCTGTTCCATTGTTACAATGATTGGTCTTTCTTCAGAGCAACGTAAAAGGACATCAGAATGGATGAAAAAAAATGTCCATGACTTGTGTGATTCTTATCTAATCTGAGAATTGATGAATAGATAGAATAAGTTGTTATTTAATCAAAATCAGGGCGACGCGGTGACGCAGTAGGTAGTGCTGTCGCCTCACAGCAAGAATGTCGCTGGTTCGAGCCTCGGCTGGGTCAGTTGGCATTTCTGTGTGGAGTTTGCATGTTCTCCCCGCGATCGCGTGGGTTTCACCCGCGTGCTCCAGTTCACCTCACAGTCCAAAGACATGCAGTACAGGTGAATTGGGTAGGCTAAATTGTCCATAGTGTATGAGTGTGTACGGATGTTTCCCAGAGATGGGTTGCGGCTGGAAGGGCATCCGCTGCGTAAAACATATGCTGTATAAGTTGGCGGTTCATTCCACTGTGGCGACCCCAGATCAATAAAGGGACTAAGCCGAAAAGAGAATGAATGAATGAATGAATCAAAATCTTGATTTACATACTTCCCATTTTTTTGTTTTGAGTAGTGTTGTCTAATTAGCAAACTGTTAGTTCTTATGAGCAAGACCTTATCTAGATTTGAAAGATATTCAGTAATCCAGTGTATAGTATAATGTTGTATACATGTAAATAGTTTTGCCCAAATATTTGTTTAAAAAGTCTGGAAACATGGAAAAATCTATATTTATATTAATAATTTCTGCAAATATATGGTCTAAATGTTTTTATTAGTAGTATTAGTATTTGAAATTTTGAAAACACATTGACAGTACTGAAACATTATATTTAAAACATTTTATTTAAAACATATCTATCAATGCTAAATATTAAACCGACAATAACTTTGCAGTGGTCTCTTAATTATATTATATTATATTATATTATATTATATTATATTATATTATATTATATTATATTATATTATATTATATTATAGTTTGAGTTAAGTAGGGCTTTTAATATGCTTATAAAAAGTATGCTCACCAAGGAAGCATTTATTTTTGTACAAAAAAAAAAAAACAGGATAAAAAAAAGTAATATTGTGAAACATTACCATTACAAAAAAACACTTTTCAGTCTTGATTGAAACCTGAAGCTACATTTTTGAATCATTTGCATGGACAAGAACAGCCAGCTGCGTTCAGACCAGACGCGGCATGCGCAAATAACTTGTGATATTCTCACGTAAATAGACACGTGAACATTTTGAGTTTACTCGCTTCATTCGCGGGTTAAATTAGCTTAATTTGTACATCAAATTAACTTCACAATAGCCACAAATTCTCGTCATGGGGGGATTTCTGTCTGCCTGGTGACTTTAGCTTCATTGCTAAATGGCTAACTTGGATTTTATTAAGAGAGTAGCTGTGTTTATTTGCTTTAGGAAATCTGAAAAACAGCGTATATTTGTTTGGCGCCTTGTCTAAGTCCACTGGATGCTTTCAGAGGTGCACCAAGCTCTGTGAGTTCATCAACTCCTCCAGAAACGATACTTGGATGATGGAGGCTTTCAGTGGTGCTTCAGACTGAGCCAAGCCCAGTTTGATGAACTGTTGTCCAGTCGGCAACCGGATTTCCCCTCGGGATACCAACAACAGGCACTACGTCATAATCACCCCCCTACAAAAGCAAGCTCATAATTGGTTAACATGGCGAGAATGTCCACTGAAGTTCAGATTTTTCAACTCGAGCGATTCGCACATTAACCACATCAAACGCACAAAACGCTTCATTCGCGCAAATCAAGCTGCAGCATGTCTATTCGCGTCTTTGCATCGGCTTAACATGTAAATCACTCATGCTTGACACTTCATCCGCATCTGGTGTGAATACAGCATTATAGGTTTGGAACAGCAAGAGAGTAAATAATGACAGAACTATTGCCCAATTGTTATGAAACCCGGGGAGTGATAAATGAGATTAATGTAATGCTGTTAGACAGGTACATTTATTTGCCTTTAAACACTGAAAATTCTTTACATTAAATTGATATGTATATTCATAACAAATATAGACTAAACCGGACCAATGAAATGTCCTCAAAATGAAGGCAGAGTGTGGTGACAATTAACAAAAGAGATCTTGAGATAACTATGATTAAAGCCAGGATTTATTGCCAGCGTGAGATCATTTCTGAAAACTTGCTGTAAAAATGGAATAATATCATTAAACGTGTCTCCCTTCTCGCCTGGATACCGTCAAAGCATTTAGACAGCCAGATAACCGGTGATAAGCACGCCTGTCAACCCAAGCCCCTTTATTCCATGGATCCCATTACAGGACTCTCAGCAAGGGAATACTGCAACATGTAAAGGTGCCCCGATAAAGAATACCTTTAAGTACTTCCAAATCTAGCATGTCATCTTGTCCAGCTGTGAGGGAGATTTGATGATACGTATTTGCCATTTGTGTTATTTACGGTCCATGACTTTTATGGTAACTGGTTCTTATTATTGGTTTCTATTAATGTAAAACATAAGTGAGCAGAAATGAAGCGTGAGTCATTTCTTTTTATTAGAGCCCCAGTTCTTCTCCCTGGGCTGGCTTTTCTCTCCAGCTGGGCCCAGTTAGTGGGAATTCATTAAAAGAAAAACTGCCACATCTTTCACACAATGTGCAATAGATGAAGATGCATTATTTATCTACATTTTGCCCTTACAAAGACCCCAGAATAAGCACCCCTTCCCTCATGCCATCTTTCTCTCTCTCCCAATTATTAGCGGTCTGAGGTGGAGCCCCCTCCATAAGCATCTCTCCCTGTGTGATAAGCATCTGCGAGTGATAGATTGATTATGTGTATTGTTAGGGGAAGTAAGGGGATTGGTCAGTGCCAGGTGCTGATCTGGTCTTGATAGTATCAAGGGCAGAGAGTGTTGCGCCAGCATGAATTAAAAGCAGCAATGTCTGAAGGTCACATTTAAACTAAGAGCAACCAAAACATTAGGTTATGCACAGAGCTGTGCCACAAGTGTGTCTGCAACAGGACAGTGCAGGGAAACTTAAGACACCTGGAAGCTTTTGTGTCCCAATAGCTGTTTCTGTCCATGTATTTGTGTGTGCATTTTGGGATATCTCATTAAAATGCTAAACGTGAACGCCAATATATAATAAAGACACTTTATTTAGGCATTCTGGGATGCCTAAATCAAAGTTTGTCATTTAAGTGATTTGGTTAAAATATCGCACAGAACACTAGATGACATTTGTTATTGCACATGGTTTCCCTGGTTGAAGCAACTTCTGTTTTTCCATAACATCTGAGATCTAAATTAGTCTAAATTATTAGATTATTATTCATTCATTCATTCTTTTTTCCTTTCGGCTTAGTCCCTTTATTAATCAGGGGTCACCACAGAGGAATGAACCGCCAACTTATGCAACATATGTTTTACGCAGCGGATGCCCTACCAGCTGCAATCCATTTATTCATTCATTCATTTTCTTTTTGGCATAGTCCCTTTGTTAATCAGGGGTCGCCACAGCGGAATGAACCACCAACTTATCCAGCATACGTTGTACGCAGCGGATACCCTTACAGGTGCAACCCATCACTGGGAAACACCTATACACTCTCGTTCACACACATAAACTATGGACAATTTAGCTTACCCATTTCACCTATAGCGCATGTCTTTGGACTGTGAGGGAAACTGGCGCACCCAGAGGGAACCCACGCGAACACGGGGAGAACATGCAAACTCCACACAGAAATGCCAACTGTCCCAGCCGAGGCTTGAAACAGCAACATTCTTGATGTGAGGCGACAGTGCTACTCACTGCGCCGCCCTACTATTAGACTATTCTAAATTATTTAATAATCTCTTAGTTAATGGCAATTTAAAAATGACCAAATACACATTTTAATTGTTTATTAGTAACTGTAATTTAATGGAACTGAGCTAACATGAGCTAATAATGCTTATTAAATAGCTTGAACGAAGATGAATAAATACTGCTTTTGCACATTGTTAGTTAATGTTACCTAACAGACCTTTATTAACAGATATTTTAAAATAAGATCATTTGCATCAGTCTCCCAGTTATTCAGAAGTGCAGATTTTGTTCTCTTAAAGTGCTTGAAACTGAAACAATTCTTAGTTTAGATTTGTATGCACTAATCCAATTTTTCATGTTAGAAATTTGTGTTTAAATTAACTGATGTGTGTCAGTAGAATACCAATATTGCACAAGTTTAATTCAGTTTTGATTTCGTCAACAAAAGTAAGGGTGAAAAATGTTCGTTGCCTATATCTTGACAAACATGAACTTGACATGTCGTTAGCACTAGCAATGTGACTGAAAACTATGAATGCCCACACTCTGATCTGCTCATCTAATGAATGAACAGTGCATTATTGTTGTCGAGAAAAGACGAGACTAAATGCAGTCAGAGATAAAAACTAACCAACATTAATATTTATTATAATCCACTTCATTGCGCTGTTCTGATGAGCAGATCTGAGCACACACATTCAGTCATGTCACTGTAACAGACCTGTCAAGTTTCTGTTTGTGTCAAGCCATTTTTGTAGACAAAATTAACACTGGTTTTATTGCTATATTCATATGCCAGTGTAGCGCATTGCACCAGGTATAATGTATTTTTTATTAGCACTATTGATTGTTAACCACAGTAGGGTTTAAAGTGGTTTGATTAGACTCTATTTAAAGAGCAAAACAGTTTCTGTTATTAGCCAACAGAGACAAAATGAGTAAAAAAGCTGGGGTAGTACCAGCTAATGTAATGTAATGTAATGTAATGTGTATTTATGTAGCGCATTTATTGTATATGGCCATACATCCAAAGTGCTTCACAATCATGAGGAGGATCTCTCCACACTACCACCTGTGTGCAGCATCCACTTAGATGATGCGACAGCAGCCACAGGACAACCGCGCCAGTGTGCTCACCACACAACATCTATTTGTGAAGTAGAGAGACAGTGATAGAACCAATTCGGTGGATGGGGATGATTGGGAGGTCATGATGGGTTAGGGCCAATAGAGGGAATTTGGCCAGGACACCGGGGCTACTCTTTACGAGAAGTGCCATGGGATTTTTAATGACCACAGAGAGTCAGGACCTGGGTTTAATGTCTCATCCGAAAGACGGTACACGTTTGTACTTTATAGTAATACTAAAATTACCAAATTGTACTATATTGATGTGCACAGTATACTTAAGGTACGAATATGGACCCTATAGGTAAAAACGTGTATGTTTTTAATATGTTTTAGTTTGTGTAACTTGATATCTTTCAGTATATAAAATCTTGTTCTTTTACTTGAAGTTTCCACCACCTCACCCACTTCTAGGCCTTCACTATATGGTCATCGCATCATTATCAGCACTGGTCAGGGTTTGTTAATGTCTTAGATGAAAAGGCTGGGGCTTTGGAGGGTCCAGCTGGCCGTCCACAGGGGCCTCATCAATAACGAGGCAGGCGGGTCTGGGCAATAAAACATTTACCTTATCCCCCGTACCTGTCAGGGGCCCTTTCGCCCAGCTCTGGAGGTGCAGCAGCAGCGCTATCGGCCCCTGGAGCCAAGCCTGCGCGTGGCCACATCCATCACTGCCCTGGAGGAAGCCAGAGAGGAGCTCAAACTGCACGAGTGGAGGACTCGCGTCATCGACCAGACGTAAGTCACACACACAAGTGCTAGCATGCGCACATGCCTGCGCTAGAGATTGTGCGAAACGCATGTGTGTATTGATCTGGAGCTAGATACAGGCAATGGAATATATTCTGTAGCCATACTTGATAATGAGGTGAAATTCCACTGTACAAGATCTTGAACGACCAATCTCTAATGACATAAATGTATAAAAAGGAGAATAAATAAATAAATGCAGTCATCAAATTCACTCACCCTATTGTCAATTAATTTAAAATATCTTTTCTCTTCTATAGAAGGAAGAAAGTTTTACAGATTTGGAATGATATGAAGGCAGATAAAAATAATAGCATTTTCATTCTCGGTCACAGTAATGGCTTCAAGTCACATGTAAAAATCTTTGGATGACGTTTCCAAATTCATTACAGAGCGATTCTATATCATGTTGTACATTTGCACTGCATTATCAAGTAATAGTTTGGATCAATTTTCATTTTTTAGCAAATTAAACTGTCCAAATATTCTTTGAGGCCACCGTAGATGTTAATATAAACACATATTTCCAAGTATAGTAGTGTAAATTGAGTGCTGAGATCCCTATATGTGACATTGTGTAGATGCACATTAATCACACAACAAGAAAAGCCCTGAACTTTAAGTCCGGAGCAGATGGTTTAATCTCAAGTGGGGTTAGTTGCTAAATAAGTTAACAAACAACCGCAACGCTGGACAAAAATACAGCCTTATTTGACTATTAATAGCCCTATACTGCGTTTCATCCTTGCTGAGACATTATTAGCGGTCTTCTCTGCTGTATAATTATTGCAGCGGATTACCGTAATAACATTTTTTCACAGCATTACTTCAGCAGTACCATCTCTGTTTTAAAACCCTTCTGTTTTATTTTAATTACAAGCTCAATGTGCACTGTTTTTTAATCACGTTTAATTTTTTTTTCTCCCCTTCTTGCTCTGACTTTAAACAGTAAATTAGCTAACCCCATTAACACAGAATACCCCAAACAGGCTGTAATAGGAGAGGTGGTTACTGTGTAAATCGTATTATACATGTGGTGTCTGCAGGGCATGGCGAAGCATGATTAGAGTCTTTTTGATCCAGTATCCCACTTTCGTTTCCTGCTAATTTCCTCCGGAATGTTTCAAAGAGCCACCAAAATGTTGCCTATCTTTTTCTTTTTTATAGCCAGCTTAATTTCAGTCCTAGTGATGTGTCTCTTCAGCAGAGTAGATAATGCTGGGATGGATTACCATGATTTAGAGAAACAAACAGCTCCATTGTGAACTAAACTAGTCGGCTTATAGTTTGACAGGGAATTGATATACTTGGACTATGAAATATGTGATAAACAGTGTAAATATTTTGTCAGGCAAATTAATAAATGGATTTACACATATGTCAAATATTATTTCATATTAGTCAATCAAAAATACTACATTAAGATGCACAAACAAAAATGAGTTTATTATTTTTAAATGTGATTTAATTTGGACATTTCTGAGTTTATTTTCAGATTAATTAATTGATAGTCTTTACTCGTATTTAAAACTGTACAATGTGCAAAAACAATATAGAAATTAATAATAAAAAGGAGAAAACAACAGAATTCCAGCAAAAACATAAGGATGCACAAACAAAAATAAATTTTTATTATGTATTTATTTATTATTTCTTTCATTTATTCATTCATTCATTTTCTTGTCGGCTAAGTCCCTTTATTTATCTGGGGTCGCCACAGCAGAATGAACCGCCAACTTATTCAGCATTTGTTTTACGCAGCGGATGCCCTTCCAGCCGCAACCCATCTCTGGGAAACATCCATACACACTCATTCACACTCATACACTACGAAACTAGGAAACCCACGCGAACACAGGGAGAACATGCAAACTCCACACAGAAACGTCAACTGACCCAGCCGAGGCTTGAACCAGCAACATTCCTGCTGTGAGGCGACAGCACTACCTACTGCGCCACTGCGTCGCCTTCTTTCATTCATTTATTTATTAATTTATTTAGTCATTTCTAAGAAATTCTTTTTTGCTTGTATATTTTATCTTAATTTCTTATTCCTTTTTAATGACTTATACATTTTCTTTTATTTTAATTTTCTGTAGCCAATGTTATCCTTAAAGTCGCTTTACAAACACACAAGACTGAATAGATGCATCCATACATATTTCTCTCTTTTTTTCTCCCTCTACATCCTCTTCCACTCCCCCTTTCTCTGTTTTGGTGGCCTCCTAGGGTGTTGTCACTGGGCATTGGTCTGCACTGCCAAAAGATCCCCTGCGAGAAGTCAAACTTTCCTTAATGGCTTTCAATGAATAAAAACTACCCTATTAAAATGCAATTCAGTGGCAATGAAAGCAGTAAGTGAAACAGCCGGCAAGCAGCAGAAGCGTTGTGTATTCTGGGACATTGGGGCCACATTAATTTTTGCTCTGTGATGTCCGTCCCATGTGCACATTAGCATGGGTTGCACTGTAATCTGTCTTGTAGGGAGGCTGGTGTCTCTAGTGGATAAGGATGTCTGTGGGAGATTGGGCCATTATTTAAAGGGCCAGCTTGGTGTTTGATGTCACCCCCTTTTTTTTTCTTGCCTTGCGCCATCAAAGCTTTACCAGGCATTATTGCTTATGTGGTCCGTACGCGTCAGGAGAAGACCTCTAATAAATAATGATCTTGTTCAGAATGGTTCTTTAAGAAAATGACTAAAGAGAGTGTCAAGAGAACTCCAGTTCTGCCAGAAAGTTGCACTTTAATTGGTGCAGCAAGTACACTTTAAAATAAATAAAAAAAACTTTTATTTCAATGTACATTACATTAAACTGACTTAAAACATCAAGTTCAAACTTATATTACTTTTTAAAAAATCTTTTTATTGTTTTTTAGCATAAGAAAATAAATATTAACACAAACAGAACAAACAAAAATGGTACAAAGGCCAATCCACAATACACAAACAGTCGGACACAACATAATACAATATCCTCCAGAAAGCATAAGAGAAAAAAAATGAATTAAATATAAAAAATAAATAATTTACAGAGAAATGTGGAGGCTCCACAACTCGACATATGCCAAACCAAGTCAGCATTACTGATGTAAAACATAATTGGGTTCCAGATTAAAAAAAATATATGTTTAGTTTGTTTGCCATCCCATATCGTATTTCTTCCATGGGCAACACATAACTTAAGCTCCTAATCCAGATTTCAAAGACAGGCACGAGATCTGACTTCCAAGTTTGTACAATTATTTTCATTGCTACTATCATACACAAAGATACTGCCTGTGATATATATTTATCTCCTACTTCTGAGGTGTCTCCAATTTTGGCACTGGTGACAGATCAATCCTGTATTGACCTTATTCTACAATGTGGAAGTACGCTTGTTTTTGGGATTGTTTTAGAACTTCCATTTCATTTCCCTTTGGGTGAAATGACTAGGAATAAAAAACGGCAAAAAACAATTAAACTACTCGCTTTACAAACAAGTGTTTGCATGACTATACAGACAAAGTAGAATAACATAATAAGAAAATATCAGTTTGCAACATCGAGCAGCATAACGAGCTGTTTTTAACCTCTATGAATGAAAGTGAATGAGACCGGAAGTCTCAGCCAAAAAATTCAAAGGGCTGTGCCCACTCGTACGCAGAGAATAAGGTGAATAGTTCAGATATGAAATTAAAAACGCTTTATGGCATGAGCAGAATGAGTGAGTCAACGTACTTTCAAAGTTTTTACATTTAATGCACAATAAGGATACATTTGGGGAAATCTTATGTCATTTTACTTTTGAACAATGAAGTCTGTGGATAACTTTAAATTGAATCAGTCTGTGTCTCGCGTTGATAGAACAATCTTGAATTTTGGAAAGATAATCTTCCCATGACTCAGCTGATATATCTGTATTAAGCTCCTTTTCCCACTCTTTCCTTATTTTGTCAGTGTAAACATATAGAACTTTAATATATATATATTAACTGTATGAAAGCAATTAGCCAATTTTAAAAAGTAAAAGTATTACAGAAGAAAAATGACTAATAAAATAAACGTGTGTCATTTATACATATATGTAATGTGAGTGAAATATAAATACAATGTAAGTTAATGTGACTTGTAAAACTAATTTGATTCAACTTAAAAATGTAAGCCAACAATTTCTTTGTGCAATACTTTAGACCCCCCCTCCCCCCAGATGTTTCAGAAGGCATCCATGCAAAAATATGAGACAAAATCTTCTGATCAAATGTTTCTTTAGACGATCCCGTCTGTTTCGTTTTACCCTGAACGTGTGCCAGTATTTGTTTCACTTTTTTCCAGATGGAGTGATTATGGTTACATTTTCCATTATTTGCCTGTTTTGATTTCATTAAAGAAGACAGGGCTTCACCTGCACTTCTGGTTTCATCATCATAAAAGAGAATGAACACAACCAAAGCACTGGGAATTAAAGCAAATCTTTCTTTGCGGATTGTGTTCACAGAAAATGCCAAGGTTGTTTGGTTGTTTGTTTGTTTTGTGACAAGCCAAGCCAATGCCCAGCGGACGTTTACCCAGCCTCGTGCAGACACCTCTTGTACCGCACTGGATAAATCTTCCTCCAGGCAAAGTGTCTTGGGTACAATTTACAAAATCAACCTCGCTGTAATTAACATCTGGCATTTTTCCTAAGTAACTGCTATTTGCACTGAACGTGTGCCCAGCAAACACGCAGCATGTGCAGAAACGACCACAAGACATCACAACAATTAAGAAGCGATTTGGGTTTGGAAATGATCTGAACTAGAATGAGAAGTGCCTGCGAGGGAGGAATGAGGCGATGTCCTGATGTATAAGTAACATGTGCTTTGTGTGAATATAGCAGAGCTTTAGCTCATAGCAGGAGCATCAGCCAAGACCAGAGGCCAGAAATGAGGCCGACGCTGAGATTGTACTCATTCATTCATTCGTTTTCTTTTCTGCTTAGTCCCTTTAATAATCAGGGGTCACCACAGCGGAATGAACCGCCAACTTATCCAGCATCTGTTTTACGCAGCTGATGCCCTTCCAGCTGCAACCCATCACTGGGAAATCTTTTATTTTTTATAATTTAATATTTTTATTCAACAAAAGTTCCTGAAAGGGATTATTTTACAGTGTATTTATTTATTTTTTATTATTCTGTTCAGTTTTGCCAACATATTAATTTTAAATTTAGAAGAAATGTCATTAATAGCTATCTAGCCTGATTCTCATAGAGAACCTGGGAATGTTTTAAAAAATAATAATAAAAAAATAGTAATACTAAGTATAATTGCAGTAAAAATGTTATTGCACTAGATTTTTGCACAAAAATAAATCAAGCATTAGAATGGTATTTTAAAATAATGCAAGTATTCAATTAAAATACAATTATTCTGGGCTCTATTTTAACGATCTAGGCTTAAAGTCTAAAACGCATGGCACAAAAGCATTAAGGGCATGACTTTTGCTATTTTAAAGACAGAAAAATATGGTTTACTGTATGGTCTAACAGGGTTGTGCTTATTAGTTATGGGTGTGTTTTGAGCATAACGAGCATTGAACCATTTAGAGTCTCATCTCCCATTCCCTGTAAGAGTCAGTTGTGTCACACCATGGCGCATTTGTATGGAGCTAATAATATGCCAAAACAATCTGAATTTGTGTTCATTTGAATTATTTACAATTGTTATTTAATAAATTTGAATTTTTATTTGTGGTTATGTGTGGTTTTGAACTTGAATTTCTTAATTTGAATTTGAATTTCGTAACTTGAATATTGAACATCTGAAATTTAAGACAACTGAATTTTTCAAGGCTGAATTTTTTATAGACGTATTTTTTATTTTATAGACGTAGACGTATGCAAACTTCAGATTTTTTGTGTTCTGAATTCATAGACTGTAGATATCCAGTTTGTAAAACAAAAAAAAGTTTGTTTCAAATTTTCAAGATGAAGAAATTCAGAACATCAAATTCAATATCCTAAAATTAAAAACCAGAAATTCAGATCACGAAATTCAGATTCAGCAAAAAAAGGTCAGGGGTCATCAACAGGGATGAGTAGACGAACATAAAAATCAGACGTTTGAAAATACGTCTTGAAAAATTCAGTTGTCTTACATTTCAGATGTTCAATATTCAAGTTATGAAATTCAAATTCAAATGAAGAAATTCAAAACAACTTTTAACAAATTACAATTGTCAATAATTTAAATTAACACAATTCAAATTCAGATTGTTTTGGCATATTATTAGCTCCATACATTTGTTATTTACATGGCGAACTTTGTAAGTGGAAAAACTGAATGCTTTACTTGACAGAAAACAGTTAAACAAACCATCTGCAGCTCGAGGATAAAGTACGAATGAGATTTCTCTATTCAGTCTCTTTTCTTTTTTTTTACTTTACTTTTACTCTTTACTTTACTACTTTACTTTTGTGGATAAGGAAAGGGTGTTGTGGTAATAAGTTATATCTTATGCCCCATATAGTGACATCTCTAAAACCCGACAGGCAGACAAATCTAAACTTGTTTTTATTAAAAATATAAATATGCATATAATAAAGAATACTACTATTAATAATAACATTATATAAATGCAAATTGTCATGAATGAAACTGAACATTCTAATTTGATTGTTTTAAATAAAATGTTAATACAACGTTTTCCTCTGTAGCTAGTAATGCATAGCACAGACTTTACAGTTTAAAAGCTTGCTTTTAAATCACATGGACATCATATCCATCTTATTACAGTTGCTCAATCTGAAAAGGTATTTAACAGCTATCAACTATAAATGCTACACAAACGAGTAGTCTAAATTGATTTACCCTACACATTTCTTATTACTCTTGTGTGCACCACTTACGTGCATGACTGCATATATTACCTTATTAAGAATGAAATCTTAATTCCATTTCTTTGTATTCCATACCACACAGTTTCCTTCCATTCTCAAACCCAAGCCGAAGTAAGCGATACGAGGGCCTGATGCACACCTCCACACCCTTCGAGCAGGTGGCATATGGGACCAAGCACTTCCGAGACGAGCACAAGGAGCTCCTCCAGGGGAAAAAGGTACACGTCTCGCTAGCATGCACATGTAGAACTGCCAAAACCCATTCAGTGTGCTGGCATGAATTGGGAAAGGGGTCTATGGTGGTGGTGGGAGGGAGGACTGGTGTTCCTTCTGAACCCTTGCACCCCCTCCAAAACAACCTCCATGTTGAGCGTCGCAAATTTGTCAAATTTGACAGCAATTTAATAAATACCCACAAGTAAATGAGGAGAAAAGGCTTTCTCCCCCCCTCAAAGTCCTCACATTAGGTAATTGACTGTGTCTCTGCTGAAGGCCGTTCATGGATGAGAGTTCTTTATTGGCTCTTACCAGCAGGCACTACCCTCTGCATCCAGCGCAATTGCCCGGAAATACCTCCTCCGGAATGAAATAAATAAGAGAGCCCTACTGCTGACACCGCTCATGTATGCTTGGCTGATGCTAGATGTGGCGGCTCCGTTACGCTCTGCCTTTTAATTGTTCTCTCTATGGCATACAATTCTGGATCCCTCTCTCTGTCACTTTTTTTAAGTTAACATTTAAAGTCGGAATTTTAATTACAGTAGTAAGTTATGATTTTGACTTTTTGTCAAAATTACGATTGAAGTACAGTATGTTAATTTAGAATTTTTAAATCAGATTTCTGACCTCTGTCATCATTTCAATGTTTTATCTCAATAACTTTTAAAGTAATTTAATATAATTACTATACTTAATAATAACTTAATATGAGTCATTGTTTGACAATCATACTTGATTTTTTCGTCAGTTTCAACAGTGTCTATATCAGAATCAGAATCGGTTTTATTGCCAAGTGTGCTTCACACACACAAGGAATTTGTTTTGGCTACAGAAGCTTCCAGTGTACATAAAGTGACAAGTGACAACACAAAATAATCTGAAAAAATAAAATAATAATAATAAAAAATGATGAACATTAAACAGATGCGGTTAGTGAAGAAACCTGGATGTTGAGTTGTATGTACAGATTGTTATAAATATACAGGTTATAAGGTGCTGTGTACAAGTGCGAATGTAGAAAGTATTGCATTGTATATTGATATAAGGTGCTGTGTACAAGTGCGTATGAGAAAGTATTGCACATATTTATTGCACATTAGGGGAATATTTAACTGTTCATAAGGCAGACAGCCTGAGGAAAGAAACTTTTCCTGTGTCTGGCTGTTTTTGTGCTTGGTGCTCTGAAGCGCCGACCAGACGGTAACAGTTCGAACAGGTAGTGTGCTGGGTGTGAGGGGTCCAGAGTGATTTTGCGAGCCCTTTTACTCACTCTGGAAGAGTACAGTTCTTGAAGTGTAGGAAGGGTTGTGCCAGTGATTCGTTCAGCAGTCCGGACTATTCGCTGTAGTCTACGGAGGTCAGTTTTGGCAGCTGAGCCGAACCAGACGGTGATTGAAGTGCAGAGGATGGATTGGATGACAGCTGAGTAGAACTGTACGAGCAGCTCCTGTGGCAGGTTGAACTTCCTCAGCTGACGAAGGAAGTACAGTCTCTGCTGGGCTTTCTTCACAATAGAGTCTATATGAGTGTCCCACTTCAGATCCTGAGAGATAATGGTGCCCAGGAACCTGAATGACTCTACTGCAGCCACAGTGCTGTTCATGATGGTGAGTGGGGGGAGTGCAGGGGATTTTCTCCTGAAGTCCACTATCATCTCCACTGTTTTGAGCGTGTTCAGCTCCAGGTTGTTGTATCTGCACCATAACGTCAGCCGCTCCACCTCCTGTCTGTATGCTCCTGACATATATCATGTTTTTTTTATTATTCAACTTATCAAGTCACCATTTTGAATTATTTTTGAGTTTTTGTCATTATGCATTGTCATAATTAAGTCAATTTCAAATGCTTTTGACTCCAATTATGTCTTCTGAATAATAATTTCAGCATCATCATTTTGACATAATGACTTTTTATCTCATAATGAGTTACATTTGTCAGACTTGCAACTTTTTATGCATGTTTTTTGTCTTATATACCAAATTTGGTGATACTATAAGTTAGGGTTGTGCGATTAACAGAAATCGAATCACAATCACAATTTGAAACGTTACAATTAGCTAATGAGATGTGTTTGTATTATTTAATTTCCACTGCCCAGAGCAAATGCATGACTGCCGTCTTACTAGCAATTAAGCACAATTGTGTGATGAGTGTCTTGTTAAAAAGTCAATTGAAAGTAGGAAGCAACAGCAAAGTACAATTTCAGAGTTGTTTCAGCCATGTTAGTTTGCTGAGTGTTCTGTATTCTTATAATTATTATGATTTGTTGTTTTTATAATAAGCTACACTATCTCCCTAGTTTGAGTTCAACTTGTTTACAGAAAGGTAAGGTCATTGTATTTGTGTTTATTGTTTACCTAGAAAAATATTTCACTTCTGAATATTTAAAAAATGCTTAAGTAAGTTAATATCTTTAAGTTCCTTTTATTAACTAACACTCACTGCATTTTAGCAGTAAGAAGCTACGATACAGATTATTGAGCTGAAGCTAGACTACAAATTTAAATCGCAAATCAAATCAAAATCAAAAAAAATTAAAATCGCAATTAGATATTTTCCCCAAATCGCACAGCCCTACTATTATTAGTACTTTTAATAATAATAATAATAATTCCTTACATTAATGTAGTGCTTTTCTGGACACTCAAAACGCTTTATACATTGGGGAGGATGACGCGACGGCAGCCATATTGCACCAGACCGCACACCAGCTGATTGGTGGAGAGGAGACAGAGTAATGAAGCCAATTATCATATGGGGATGGATAGGAGGCCATGATGGACAGAGGTCAGTGGACAAATTTGGCCAGGATGTCGTTACCATCTGACCAAATTTGTCCACTGACCTCTGTCCAACCCCTACTCTTTTTTGAAGGACATCCTGGGATTTTTAACGACCACAGAGAGGCAGTTTAACAGACCTCGGTTTAACGTCTCATCCAAAAGACGGCACTCACTGAGCAGTATAGAGTCCCCTTTCACTATACTGGGGCATTAGGACTCACACAGACCACTGGTTGAGCACCCCCTTCTGGTCTCACTAACACCACTTCCGGCAGCAACCTAGTTTTCCCATATGGTCTCCCATCCAGGTATTGACTGGGCGCAGCCCTTCTTAGCTTCAGTGGGCGACCATGTGAGTTTCAAAGAGCTTGCAGCTTGCCGACATTTTTCTATTTTCCATTTAAATGCCATTATGATTTTAAATTTCTATTAGATGTGGCAGGGACATTTGAAAGGAAATGGACCCTTTTCACATTTCTGGCTTTCTCAGTAACTGAAGTCGTCATAGTTGTGTAAACTTAGAGTGCAGTAAATGGTACAACAAATATTTTTATTTACAATCATATTTGCTGAAATAATAATAGAAAAACTCCACGATGGTATTATCAAGACTTTCAGAAAAAGGAAAAAAAATGTGTCCAGGATTTGTATCCAGAAGAGAGAATGCCAGAGAGAAATTTACTGTCCTGCCCATACATTCTGTAGTTCAAATGCCTCACTCAAGCGGGAATTTGTTTTTTTAATTTGATGCAAAGATGATATAATAGATATAAATGCAAATAAATAATCATACCTTTTTTTAAAAAAATCGAAATATTAAAAACTTTTAAGTATTTAAGATGATGATGACCATTAAACACTTTACAACGGTCTTGTGAAGAGTCTATAGTGATCATCAGTATGAAAAAGTTTCACACCTAGTTTCACCATATATTCCATCTCTTAATACATCTCACGTTAAAGATGTGTACTGTACGCTTCTGTCAGATTCTTTTGGAAAGTAGCCCAGCAGGTCTTGATTTATACATGATGGTTTGAGGCTGGTTCTCGTGGCGTCTGACAGTAATGAAGACTCAGCATAACGAGCGTGTCTATGATCAACATAATTGATGTGGCAGAGGACACCATATTAAGGATTATCACTGATCCATAGTTAAACAGGAGGCAAACCCTCAGCCCCAGGGGTGATTCCCCTGCCACAAGAGCTTTACCACATGCACTACTGTTCAAAAGTTTGTGGTCAGTAACATTTACTTTATTTGTCTATTGGAAAAAATTAGGTAAGAGGTTGTACTAATATGTTTTATCTTACTTGGCAAGAGGGCTTGATAATAGCTTTTTTGATTACCAGCCACCGTGGCTAGTAGTTTTTCAACATTACTAGCCACTCGCCATTTTCACTATAGCCACAATTTTGTTGTTGGGAAAATATATTTATATGCATACATTTGACTTTGGCATGCTAAAATTACTTAATTTAGATTTTGCGTTATTTCCACATGAGTCCTCATTCATTTCACTTTTTGTGTGTTGTGTATGACCTTGCTCAGTTAGCATAAACAAATGGGTTGTGCTTTCATAATGTCGTATTATAATTAGTTCTTGTTTCACAAGACTTTTCAGAGCTCAACACAGGATTTACAAAATTTTTCTCTGGCCACACCTAAAATAAACATAAATAAATATTTTTTAAGCCATACATTTTAAATAATTAGAATGTTTCAAAATAAGCAAAATATAGCTTTATACATGAACTTTTTATTAAACAAAACTTTTCTTTAAAAAAAACAATTGACATTTAAAAAAAATTATCGTCATGTATCTAGAACTATGCACAGTAGTCTATCTTTGCTAAAGGTCCCAGATCACTATTTGACTATACATAAATGGGAAGTTAATCTCCTCTTAAAGCAATGCTTTTGTAAAAGATGATAATTAAACCATTAATAAAAAAAAACTGTAAAAGAAAGCAGGTGAAAAGCATATTGTGTGCGGAAATAAAAGGATGATCACCTACACAAGGTTAACATTAGGCCCATAAATAATCTGTTCAAAGAATGGTTAAAGCGAAAGTGGCAACCTCTGCTGCATACACAGAGACATTTTTTTTTTTAAAGAATCTCAAACAAGTGAAAGCAAGCATCGCTTTTTGTTCAGACTATTTCAAAGGAAACCCATCGCATCAGTTACGTTTCCAGACACGGTTGCTAATTCGCGCAAGGAAACAGGAGCGCATGACATCAGCTGTGCGCACGACACTAAAGTCCTCATCAGTGAGTGAGAGGCTCTCCATGCACGTGATCATCCTCTCATTCGGCATTCACCTGCATTCTTTTGCTCACGCGAACACATTTGATTTTGTCAGTCATGCTGCTTCTCGATGGGCATCCTTATTGTCGCACTTTGCTTTTAAGAAAACAACAATTTTAAAATAATTTTTTACCGGCCAAAGTGGCTAGTGGGTGTGGTTGTCTAACAGCTGAAATCTAGCCGCATTTGCAGGGTTAATGTCAAGCCCTGCTTGGCAACCTGTTTTAGATCAGATAAAGAAGATGGGCCCTTCAGGTATTTTAGAAGAGTAGAACTTTCCCTTATTTCTTTCTTTCCTTCCTTCCTTTTCTTAATTCCTTTATATTACTTAATATTACTATTTATTTGTAATCTATTTTATTATTACACATGTATTTTTATAGAACCTAAATGTTTATGTGTGCGACAGGTTATGTTTGTTAAAAAAAAAGAAAAAAAGTTAAAATCTATCTGTACTGCACACTCAAAAAATGACTTTTGCTGCTTGTTAAAACAACACAATTCCCTAGCTTTTTTGGGACAACTTAATTATTTTATGTTTAATCTACTTTAACATTTAACAATAAAACGCTTTTGAGGGAAAAAACTTGAATTAAAAAAAAAAATAAAAATCAAGCTGCTTTAAATTCTTTTGATAATTTGAAATGTATATTAAATTATTAGCATGATTTAAAAATGATCATTTAACTGAAAATATATTTAAAAAGAAACTAGAAATTAT
Source organism: Danio aesculapii (assembly GCF_903798145.1). Classification (NCBI taxonomy): domain Eukaryota; kingdom Metazoa; phylum Chordata; class Actinopteri; order Cypriniformes; family Danionidae; genus Danio; species Danio aesculapii. Next base: position 22,215,575 of record NC_079451.1, on the reverse strand, counting down.
TTTAAAAACAATAATTATGTTTAAATAGCATTCAGAAATATGAAAAACCCACCTTTTACTCTGTTATAATTGTCATATTTGTCTTCCTTTGGTGAAATATAAGAACGCATTGAGATTGATGCATTCACATTAAATGTGTAGTTTTAGTCATTTGAATGTTCTCTTTGTTTTAGTCATTTGAATAATCTTTCCTTTTTGTCCTAATATTTATTTAATTTCAAGTAACAAAAATGATGTTAGTTCACTACAACAACCCTGGTTCCCATAATATTTTTTTTAACTTAAGCTATCATATGAACAGGCTTGAAGCTCCAACCAAATACAATTTAGTCCATGGCATTCTTGCATTTGATCTGTTGGCACACGGCAGGCTCATTAACCCTTAGCAAAGCTGCCTCTGTGTCTGTAATTAATGCAAGCGGCTCATGTAACGTACGTGCAGCATTTTAGCTTTGAATGGATTATTTTGATGAGTTATCTGGAAGAACCCGCTCATTCTCTTCCACCTCATCATCAAGGAACTCGTCCATTCCTCTATTGCTGGGTGTGTTTTGCTCATCTAATTATTTTGTTTGCTTATTTATTAACATGCATCTCAGAAGAGTACTGTTTGATTAATCAAAATGCATTAGACTTGTAAGAGAGTAATGTACTCCAAAAGATGCCCTCCATTTAACCCGGGTCAGCCAGAGACTCAGACGCCAGAGGCACTGATGTCCCCCTGAGAATTGCAGGCGTTTAAATGATGCCACTCTCCAAGGGTTTGATTCAGGTGTTAGATTTATGCAAACTGCGGTTAGAATATGAATCTTTGTCTTATACAACCGAAAAAAAAAACATTTGTTGGATTTAAAAGTGGTGGCAAACTATTTATATTGGCTGAATTTAAACAAATAAATTAAATTGAGTAACTTAATGTTTTGTTTAAATTCTCAACCCCTTATGAATTGCTTGCAACCACTTACCTTAAAAAAATGTAGTAAATCCAATGAATCATTTTTTTCAGTGTATAACAAATCACTATCTGCCGTATAACACCCTTTATATATATGTATATATATATATATATATATATATATATATATATATATATATATATATATATATATATATATATATATATATATATATATATATATATGTGTGTGTGTGTGTGTGTGTGTGTGTGTTATGTTATTATATTATTTATTCTTTTATTTTGTTCAATTTAATATTTATTATATTATGAAGCATTTTGTAATTTTCCACAAATTCATTAAGTTAATATTAAAAGATCATATTAATTAATAACAGATTAAAAAGATTGTCGCATAAACCTGTCTTAAAAATGTCTTCCATAGAGTATTTTAAAAATATTTTTATGTTAATTTTTTATGTAAATGCATTCATTTTATGTAAATATAATTTTATTTAAATATAAAAATATTAGTAATTGATCAAATGTATTTAGAAATAAAAAATGTCAATGAAATCTTTTTAAAAGGTTGAAATATAAATCTCAGTCTCATAAAACAAAACACTGTCTGCCAATAAGTACATTATGAAGGTTTTCTCAGATTTATATCAGGAATTCTATGAATTGCAGAATACAGATTATCATTTAAAAATATTATTATGTTTAGGTTATTAAAATCTTCCTGTAAAAGAGGAAACATGTATTTCGTGCTAGGTATGTAACAGATATGTTATGTGGAGAAGATCTCTAATTTCTCTCCGGAAAAGCTTGGTCCCTTGATGACGGTCCTGCGCTTTGAAATATAAATTGATTCTAAAGAGGAAATTAGATGGCACTTATTACACTGTCTAACTAGTAACCCAGTGTCATTTGTCTGTGGTTTGATAAATGTTTCACATTTGCCTACCTTTGACGCTCACCAATGAGAAATATGTTGCCTGCGACTCTTTTTTTCTAAAAAATAAATCTCCTAAGCTGCTCACTTTTTTCCCTTGCATTGACTCGCATGAAGATAATGATGGATATGGTAATTTCCAAGTGCATCTCTGATTTAATTATAGCCATTCTCTTTTTCCTTTCTTCTCCATTCATTTGTTCACCCCACACCTTGAGATGTGTTATTTCTCAGATTAACATGTCTTAACCTGAAAGCAGTGCTTGGTGATTTATCTCAATTGTGGAGATAAAAGGAAGTGATGCAGGAAGGATTACAGAGGCTTCAGACACGCTTAGATACATAACTAATGAACTTTGCCTCTGATATTTGAATCTAGGTCCTTTTTTTATAAAGGCCTTTTGAGGTCCTTCCCCCCGCCCCCGTTTTAAGCACAGAAGTCAATTTAAAACGAAACTTTTTTTCCTTAACTATGCAAACTTCACTATTATGCCATGTCTCCACCAAAGCATTTCATCCTGAGGTAAATTTTTTGAACATACACTCACCGGCCACTTTATTAGGTACACCTGTCCAACTGCTTGTTAATGCAAATTTTTAATAAGCCAATCACATGGCAGCAACTCAATGCATTTAGGCATGTAGATATGGTCATGCCAGAGGTCAGAGGAGAATGGCCAGACTGGTTCCAGCTGATAGAAAGGCAACGCTAACTCAAATAACCACTCGTTACAACTGAGGTATGCAGAAGAGCATCTCTGAATGCACAACACGTCGAACTTTGAGGTGGATGAGCTACAGCAGCAGAAGACCACACCGGGTGCCACTCCTGTCAGCTAAGAACAGGAAACTGAGGCTAAAATTGGAACTGAGGCTCACCAAAATGGAACAATAGAAGATTGGAAAAACATAGCCTGGTCTGATGAGTCTCGATTTCGGTTGCGAAATTCAGCTGGTAGGGTCAGAATTGTACGTCAACAAGGTGCATCCTGCCTTGTATCAACGGTATATCATATCATCCTGGCCCATTAGTACCAATTGAGCATCGTGTCAATGCCACAGCCTAACTGAGTATTGTTGCTGACCATGTCCATTCCTGTATGACCAGTGTACCAGTTACTACCAGCAGGATAACGCACCATACCATAAAGCGTGAATCATCTCAGACTGGTTTCTTAAACATGACAATGAGTTCACTGTACTCAAATGGCGTCCACAGTCACCAGAGCTCAATCCAATAGAGCACCTATTGGGATGTGGAACGGGAGATTCGCATCATGGATGTGCAGCCGACAAATCCGCAGCAACTGTATAATGCTATCATGTCAATATGGACCAAAATATCTGAGGAATATTTCCAGTACCTTGTTGAATCTATGTGAGAAAGGATTAAGGCAGTTCTGAAGGCAAAACTGGGTCCAACCCAGTACTAGTAAGGTGTACCTAATAAAGTGACCGGACAGTGTATATATATATGTATGTATGTATGTATGTATGTATGTATTTACATTTGAATGTGACTTCATCACTGTCATGATTAAGTCAGCTGTCCAATCACAGTGGAGGAGGGGCGGAACCAACGATACACTAAAAGACATGATATTGAAATGATATTGCTTTATACTGTGCTTATGTGTTTAGTCAAAGACAAATTATCTGTGAACCGGTACTGTTACTGCAGGTATCCTGTGTCAAAAACTGGAGCCATATTCTCATAAGAAAATACACTCTGAAGACTTTAAAATGTTTTATATCAGGGGTTTTCAAAGTCTCAATTCAAAGGTCTAAATCAGAATTTTCATCAATGTCAAAGGTCTGGAAAAAATGGTTATAATAAAACCTGTTTTTAATAAACATGTACATACATAAATGAACTGTTTAAAAAAGTATGTGTCTTTTGCATTTACAAAATCATTGAGAATAAATGCAAAACACATTGACAAGGGACACTTAAGAAAGTTTTAAAAAATTCATTCAAATTAATGAATGATGAATAAATAAATAAATAAATAAATGAATACATTTTTATGAAGAAAACAATCAAAAGGTAGGCAAAAGTAACATGGTGCAAAATACAGAACAGTTTAATGTGAAAAGTGGCACTGTCTGTAATCCATCAGTCTCATTACAAATCAAACTGACAAGTTTTTTGCTGAATTGAAGAAAAATAAACGCATATCTCTGTCCAACCATCTTTAAAAACTGTTCTTCATCAACTTGTCTTTCCTGAAAACTGACATCCTCACTTATTCAAATGGTCACTGTGATGAAGAGTGTCACCTGACCACCACAAACATCATACACTGACTGTATGTGATGACAAATACGTCACACAGAAAAACTTTAAATAACGCCTTCGGTTTCCTTTTAGACCATCAACTCAAAGACATTAAAAAACTAATAAAAGGTATTACTAAGATGACAATTAATAGGTGTTTATTAAAAAGCTAAACATGTAATCCATTTAAATTGAAGAAGTGGCATTTACTTAAAACATTTTCATTTGTATTGTTATTTTATCCTTTTCACCGACCTAACTGAAATTCTCAGTTTAAAGTTTTAAATATATTTAATTTCATTACAAATACATAGGAGCAGAATATTTTTGGCATTTCCAAGCTATGCAGAAAGTAGGAAAGCACTATTTAATTCAGTACATATAAAATGCTTCCCAGAGATGGGTTGCAGCTGGATAAAACATGTGCTAGATAAGTTGGCAATTCATTCCGCTGTGATCCCGGATTGATAAAGGGATTAAGCCAAAAAGAAAAAGAAATGAATGAATGAAAATACTCGCTATTGAAGGCAGTGAGCTTATTTGATTACAGATATTCTGGAAAATATAATGTGCATTTCAAAACAAATAAATGAATCAAAAAAACCAATTTGAGGTTAAAATGACATTAGTCCATGATTCTCAGAAATAAATATCAGAACATACACTGTTGGACAGTTTTAGTAAACAACTGAAATCTACAAGTCAGTGTAAAATGTGTATTTTAAATTTCTGATTCTCGTAGTTGAAGAAGAATCTTTAAATAGAATGAATGAAAGCACGCGTTGCAGTCATGTGAGATTTTTCAGATGTGAAGTGACGATTTGCAGCGGTGTGTTGTCAGGCAAGTTGTGGATCAGAAGTGATGCGGACAGACAGAAAGGCACGGGGTCTGTGCTTTTGCCTCTCCTCTGTAATTAGTGCATTAGTTAATCGCCCCTTGACAAGGATGACCCTTCATCAGGCTGTTCACCGGCCACTGACTAGCCGGCCCAGCCATCTGATTTTGCATCATCACCAGCGATTTAAACAAATTGAAGCACCCGGGCTAATTACAGTGGCTAATAAAGTGCAGGCGGTGGCATTGCCTCGATGCAAAAGCCTCTCTTTCGCCTTGCATTAGACTTTCATCAATCATGTTTTCAAACTGATAGATCTTAGCGCCTGAATACCAGCACGTAGCTTACATTTATTTTCTCTCTCTTCTATTTTAATGTTGGCTCAGTAATTGCTTTTTCAAAAGACCCCCGTCTCTATTGTCCCCCCCACCCTCGAAATATTGCCTTTAAGCACAACTAGAGCAGAATTTCTATTTTTTTTAATTATTGTTGTAGGCAACTGGAATATTTAGCCTAAAATGATGCTTTGTTAGCGGCTGCTCTTGTTAATCACTGGCAGAATAATGCATCACGGTGATGTGTGTGATATATGAGGTGTGTTTAAATGCGAATGATATTCATAATGAGCAATAAATAAGTGATATAAAAGTAGGACAACCTGCTTTTGACTTCAGGATAGGAAATGGCATGTGAGTGTTTCTATTACACATGCACACACAATTACACACACACACACACACGTACTCGTATCACAGACCGGACTACATTAGTGACCAGGAGCCTCTGGGTGATTCACTATATCCCATTTTATAGGGATATAAAATCCCTCGGCCCCTTCATTTGCCGCGCAATAAACAATTCGTCTGACAAGCCTCACTTTTTTTCTTACATATGTATCAATTAACTTTACTCCTACTATTATGTCAGTATTTCCATTTTTATCATCATTCATATTATAAGGTAAATAAATGTAATGTGTTGCAATTGATTTAATGGCCTCTGCTTTAAATGTTTAGAGAAAATCATTCAGCAGCGAATTAATTTGATTGAACATTTGAGTTATGGGTGGTTCTAAAAGGATTCTATGCTGTAATGAAAATAATATTTGATTAATAAACATTTGGTTGATATTTGGTTCATGTTTTAATTATTTGTCAAATTTTCTCAGTGATTTGTTTATAAACAATTTATAATTTTTTTTTACACACAGTATAGTTGAAGATAAAATTAGCCGTTTTGTAATTGTACTGATGTTTAACAGAACAAGTTTTTTTTCACAATATTTCCTTTTTTTTTTTTTTTTTGTTTGGAAAAAACAAATAACATATGTATTTAAATGTATTTATTTATTTTTACTTCACAAACACACGAAATCTGACTACTTTTAATAGTCAAACTTTAACTGCAGTTTAACAGATATTCCTATTCAGTTGTTTGAAATAATATATTTCAGGTTCACGCGACTCCAAACATGGAAGCAAATGATCAAACTTTTGTTGAAAATTATCAAAACAAAGTAAAAAATTATGTGCATTAACTTGCATAGATTAATTATTCACCTTAAAAAAAACATTGTGCGCTAATAAAATAAAGACTGTAAATTTTGATTTCAAGCGGACTTAACACAATTTCAAAACTGTTAAATATAATAATAATAACATTGATAACATTAACAATGGCAACACATTTGTTTGAATACCAATTCCCACTATTAACTACTGGCTTATTACCTAGTTATTATTAAGATATTGGCTGTTTAGCTAAAAGATCTTATTCTACATCCCTAGTTCCACACTGTAAAAAAAATCTGTTGTTTTTCTGGGATGCTGGAAAAAAACCTGAAATAATGGATTTACAGAAATTTTACTGTAAAATAACAGATGTTAAATTACAGAAATTTACTGTAAAATAACAGATGTTGAATTACAGAAATTTACAGTAAAATAACAGATGTTAAATTACAGAAATTTACTGTAAAATAACAGATGTTAAATTACAGAAATTTACTGTAAAATAACAGATGTTGAATTACAGAAATTTACAGTAAAATAACAGATTTTAAATTACAGAAATTTACTGTAAAATAACAGATGTTAAATTACAGAAATTTACTGTAAAATAACAGATGTTGAATTACAGAAATTTACAGTAAAATAACAGATGTTGAATTACAGAAATTTACAGTAAAATAACAGATGTTAAATTACAGAAATGTACTGTAAAATAACAGATGTTAAATTACAGAAATTTACTTTAAAATAACAGATGTTAAATTACAGAAATTTACTATAAAATAACAGATGTTAAATTACAGAAATTTACTATAAAATAACAGATGTTAAATTACAGAAATTTACTTTAAAATAACAGATGTTAAATTACAGAAATTTACTGTAAAATAACAGATGTTAAATTACAGAAATGTACTGTAAAATAACAGATGTTAAATTACAGAAATTTACTTTAAAATAACAGATGTTAAATTACAGAAATTTACTATAAAATAACAGATGTTAAATTACAGAAATTTACTATAAAATAACAGATGTTAAATTACAGAAATTTACTATAAAATAACAGATGTTAAATTACAGAAATTTACTGTAAAATAACAGATGTTAAATTACAGAAATTTACTATAAAATAACAGATGTTAAATTACAGAAATTTACTGTAAAATAACAGATGTTAAATTACAGAAATTTACTATAAAATAACAGATGTTAAATTACAGAAATTTCCGGTAAACTTCTGTAATTTAACATCTGTAAAACATTTTTTAGTAAAATAACAGATTTTTTTTTACAGTGTACCAAATAACTAAATCCAACTACATTACTCACTATCAATAAGCAGCAAATTAGGAGTTTGTTGAGCTAAAAGGGTTTATCAATAGAGAGAACTGTAACTTAAAATCTTTAAAAAGTATCATAATAATAATAATAAATAATAATAATAATAATAATAATAATAATAATAATAATAATAATAATAATAATAATAATAATATCTTAACCATAATAAAAACAATGATATCTTAACCATAATAATAATAATAAAAATAATAATAATAATAATGATATCTTAACCATAATAAAAATAATGATATCTTAACCATAATACAAATAATGATATCTTAACTATAATAATAATAATAATAACAATAATAATAATAATAATAATAATAATAATATCTTAACCATAATACAAATAATGATATCTTAACCATAATAATAATAATAATAATAATAATAATAATATCTTAACCATAATAAAAATAATGATATCTTAACCATAATACAAATAATGATATCTTAACTATAATAATAATAATAATAATAATAATAATAATAATAATAATATCTTAACCATAATAAAAATAATGATATCTTAACCAAAATAATAATAATAATAATAATAATAATAATAATAATAATAATAATAATAATAATATCTTAACCATAATACAAATAATGATATCTTAACCATAATAATAATAATAATAATAATAATAATAATATCTTAACCATAATAAAAATAATGATATCTTAACCATAATAATAATAATAATAATAATAATAATAATAATAATAATAATAATAATATCTTAACCATAATACAAATAATGATATCTTAACCATAATAATAATAATAATAATAATAATAATAATAATAATAATAATAATAATATCTTAACCATAATACAAATAATGATATCTTAACCAAAATAATAATAATAATAATAATAATAATAATAATAATAATAATAATAATAATAATAATATCTTAACCATAATACAAATAATGATATCTTAACCAAAATAATAATAATAATAATAATAATAATAATAATAATAATAATAATAATAATAATAATAATATCTTAACCATAATACAAATAATGATATCTTAACCATAATAATAATAATAATAATAATAATAATAATAATATCTTAACCATAATAAAAATAATGATATCTTAACCATAATAATAATAATAATAATAATAATAATAATAATAATAATATCTTAACCATAATACAAATAATGATATCTTAACCATAATAATAATAATAATAATAATAATAATAATAATAATAATAATAATAATAATAATAATAATATCTTAACCATAATACAAATAATGATATCTTAACCATAATAATAGTAATAATAATAATATCTTAACCATAATAAAAATAATGATATCTTAACCATAATATTAATAATAATAATGATATCTTAACAATAATAAAAATAATGATATCTTAACCATAATATTAATAATAATAATGATATCTTAACCATAATAATAATAATAATAATAATAATAATAATATCTTAACCATAATACAAATAATGATATCTTAACCATAATAATAATAATAATAATAATAATAATAATAATAATAATAATAATAATAATAATATCTTAACCATAATACAAATAATGATATCTTAACCATAATAATAGTAATAATAATAATATCTTAACCATAATAAAAATAATGATATCTTAACCATAATATTAATAATAATAATGATATCTTAACAATAATAAAAATAATGATATCTTAACCATAATATTAATAATAATAATGATATCTTAACAATAATAAAAATAATGATATCTTAACCATAATATTAATAATAATAATGATATCTTAACAATAATAAAAATAATGATATCTTAACCATAATATTAATAATAATAATGATATCTTAACCATAATAAAAATAATGATATCTTAACCATAATATTAATAATAATAATGATAACTTAACCATAATAATAATAATAATAATAATAATAATAATAATAATAATGATAATAATAATAATAGAATGCATTATAATTTAAATATTTACAAAAATAATATTTACTCAGTAATATTAAAATAACATTGCTTTTATGCAAATCTAGGAATACACATCTCATCTGAAAAAAATAAATAAATAAAAAACATTAGAAACTGAAAATGATCTGATTTCAAAGCTCAGCTGTGCTTTCCTATATTTTATTCAGATAAGAGCCATATTTCTCTGACAATCTGGAAACGGACTGTTTCATCTGTGCTCTGGCTCATGCAGCTACTCGAAAGCTATTGGAGTTTTTGCATAGCATGAACCAAACTTATTTTTCCCTTCACAGTGTGATTGAATTAATGAAAGCAGAATTACTGTACGTTAGCTTCCAAGGACAGGGATTTGTGTTCACGTCCCAATTACATGAGACTGTTACAGGTAATAACGTGCTGCCGTCCAACAGAAATCTCATTTAGATGACATGCTCTGAATCTCTTCAATAGAGACTGAAGGATTACTTTAGCCACACAACATTACATAATTACTAGAAACCTGGCTGATTCTGGTATTGCCAGTTAATCTTATTGAAATTGGCTGTGTGTGTTTGTGTGTTCTTGCCGATTAAGAGTCATATTGGGGTCATGTAACTTCAAATAACTTGATTTCATCAAGTTTATGATTTGCAGTGACTTAATTGTAAGATATACAGCATTCTGAACAGTGTGAAATCACAATAGGGGTTTAGATAATGCACTCTTTTGATAAAGCGTAGATCTTAAGGTTGTTTATTAAAGTGTGTTGATTTGATTAAATGCTTCATGGCTTAAAATAATAAGGTAATGCTTATATTCCATCTGAAAGATTGTGAGATTGTGAAAAATATATATTAAATATATACACTTATATATACAGTACATATGATACATGTATGTGTACGTGGTTATGGGGGAAAATAAAGAAACTACTTAGAAGTTATCACTTTCTCTGGATTTATGATTTAAAGTTATGTGTTTGAATGAAACATAATTTTTGGTATATTCTGTAAACAAGTTGTTCCCAAAGTGGGGGTCTCGGGACAGTCGCTTGGTGATTTCCAAAAGTCAAATAAATTTAATGAGAATTTTACCATATTTTATCCATAACCCATGAGATAAAAATATTTTTGAGTCTTCTGAAGTTAAAACATTTTTATTGTGTGGTCTAAAATTAAATGTAAACATGTCAAACATGAACTTTTTTATGCCAAAACTTTTTTTATGCCAAAAGTACGATAAAAAAAAAAAATTATCATAAGTTTGGAAAAACATTAAATACAAATTAAAAAAAAAAAAGGAAAAATCAAGAGAAGCAAAAAAAAAAATGTAAAAATTATGTTGAAATTTTGTAGGTTCAATTTTGTAATTTAATTTTGCTTGAATTTAATTGTATTATCTTTCAATTTCTAAATATGTTTGGTGACTAAAATATTATTTTAATAAATATATCTGTTTAATAAATCTGTTTTGTTCAAATGCACCAAAATACATTGCCTATATTCACTGAGAAATGAATAAAAATATTCATTTTCAAAATAGGGTGTACTCCATTAGCCTGAGCACTATACCTAATAGATATATTATATTTAATGACATACATGTCGATTTTTTCCTTTTACACAAGTTAGAAACCTTTTTATTTTGATAAAAAGAAATTAAATGTTATTTATGAAATGCACGCCATTAATTATTTCAGTTTATTTAGGCTGATTCCAAAATAGCATGTAGATTTTTCTTTAAACTTGGACTGATTTAGTTTCTGATCGATGTTGTTGTGAACCATTTTAACATATTAATAAATCTGTTTTTGAGAACGGAAGCTTTTAATAGTAAGCTATCCTATCGCTACCTTTTTTATTCTGTTTGTACCACAAGTTAAAATCAAATAACATTACAGAGGTAAACTACAATGTTGTCAGTCAACAAATACTTCAAATAAATCAGTCTAAAGCACAAAAAAGGGTACGTTTAATGCCCCTACGAATGAATCAGGCCTAACCACGTATGAAAAAGTCCTCTGCCATTTCCCTCCCGGCCCGTATAGAGCTGTGCAGTGGGAATTACGCCGTCAACTTCTCACTAGCTAAAATAATGTAAACTCATTCCGGCTGAGGCCCAGCTAAGATGTCAGCGTGTATGAATGCGAAAAGTGCATTGGACGCATTAGGACTTGACAGGGGCCCTTCTTGAAATAAGTGAAATTAATGGAGCTCTTTTCATGTACGACAAGGCCGCGGCACCCCTTTCAGCCTGCTTACAGTCAGAGAAAAGTCAATACTTTTTTATTACTCCACGCTGACCTACCTTCTGCACTACAAGAGCTAGCTGTGCTAATTGGTTTCAGTTGTGAGAGGATAAAAAAAAAATAGAAAAGCTTCATTCTGAAGAACATTGGAGCAAATAAATCAATCTCATATTTTTTTATTTTACTTTTTTTTTATTATCCCTTGTCTGTTTTTATTGGGTAATGTTGGCGAGAGAGGCAACAAATGCTTGGTTAAAATATGGGTTCCACGGGCTAAAAAGTGTGTAAGTGGCCTGAGTGCTTATCTGAAGTCTGCCGCTGTTATGTAGCTGTTAAATGAAACACAGGCTGGGGTGAAAGATAAAGAACATGGACTACAGCTATTTTAAGAGAACAGGTTGACGTGACAAATAAGAGCATCTGGTAGAGGAGAGATTCATTTCATACATTCAAAAGGACTTGAGGGCACTTTAGAAATGCGTACAGATGACTGCAATTAAGGCCATTTGTTCATGTTTGAATGTAAAGGTCGCTTTATGAAGAGATGTAACAATTACAAATGCATGATCATTTGATGCATGATCATAAAGATAGAATAAATATTATAAATACAATAAATAACAGCATTTGAATTAATAACTAAAATAGCTTTATTGCAAAATGATTATAGTTACATAATGTTTGAATCTTTCAGTAATTATTTTAGTTTCTATCTTTGAATCTGGCTTTATTTCAGTTTTTTAATTATTTGTATTTTAAATTTAAAATGAAATTTAAGTTGTTTTGGCATTAATATCTATCTATATATATATATATAAATATCTAGTTATATATATATATATATATATATATATATATATATATATATATATATATATATATATATATATGTATATATATATATATATATATATATATATATATATATATATATATATATATATATATATATATATATATATATATATATATATATATATATATATATATATGGATGGATGGATGGATGGATGGATGGATGGATGGATATATATATATATATATATATATATATCCATCTATCCATCCATCCATATATATATATATATATATATATATATATATATATATATATATATATATATATATATATATATATATATATATATATAAATATATATATATATATATCTAGATATATATATATGTCTAGATATATATATATATATATATATATATATATATATATATATATATATATATATATATATATATATATATATATATATAGATAGATAGATATAGATAGATATATATAAATATATATATATCTAGATATCTAGATTTTATACTCCTCACTGTTTACAGTACTTTAATTAACAATATTTATATATGATTTATGGCTTTTGTTTTAGTTAACATGTCACTGATAACAGTTTACATTGTATTACTTATTGCCTGAATTCCTCCGATGCTATTAGTTTTACATCTAATATAATGTAATTTTTAATGATAATGTTTTTTAATGATAATACATGCAGACTGCAGTTTTTTCCATGAGGGACTTATTGGTTTATTTAAATTACATGGTTTAGTAATGTGTGCATTCACCATTTGTATAGTTTTTACATTTTGTTTTGTCTGTATTTTCTTTGGCCAGAATTAAATGTATTTATTAACATGAGCTAAGAATGAGCATTAATTGTACAGCTTTTATTAATAATAGTTCAACATCTACTAACGCATCCAAAGTTGTGCTCGTTAACACTCTGAATTAACAAGGACTAACAGTAAACAAATATGGATGACATATTTTCATTACCAAACATTAAGAAAGATAAATAAATACTGAAATAAAGGTATTGCTCATTGTTTGTTATGTTAGTTAATATATTACCTGACACAAGGCATGGGATGATTACCGGTTTGAAGGTATACTGTTTGGAAAAGTCAAGGTTTTAATACCGCAAAAAAAAATTCTGTTAGATCGTTCCTACGATATATGTAAGGTTTTTTCATGTGTTTTTTTTTTTAGGACAACAGTATCTCCAGCAGAAAATATATCTAAAGATGCCCTTTTTAAGTTGTAAAGAAATCTGTGTTTTAGAAACTAAGACAGCAGAAGTAAATAATTCATATTAATTATTTAGCCGGACATGTTTACTGTTCCAAAATATTTAAAAGGATTCTTAAAATTAAATATTTTGTGTTCAAAGGGGAAAAAGTTGTTGTTTTTTACCCAGACATTTAAAAAGAACTCATTTTAGAGCAGTAATCACAATACAGAGATACCGTGAAACCGTGATATTTTTATTCAAGGTTATCATACTGTCAGAATCTTATACCGACCCATTCATACCTGACACATATATATTTTTTTGCTTTCACGGTTAAACTAAATGAAAAATAATACATTTCATTAGCAACAAGTTTAATTAATTTGACTTTCTCCCTTCTCATACAGTAGAGAGATATATAAATAGACAGACATTCTTTCGTTTTAAATGACATTGTCTTATTATACTGTGCTTAATAGTAATATCTGTTTATAATAAATTTGATCACAGAGTCAAACCATTTTACATGAACTACAGTTGAAGTCAGAATTATTAGCCCATCTGAATTATTAGCCCCCCTGTTTATTTTTTCCCCAATTTCTGTTTTTTCAGCACATTTCTAAACATAATAGTTTTAATAACTCATTTTTTAATAACTGATTTATTTTATCTTTGCCATGATGACAGTAAATAATATTTGACTAGATATTTTTCAAGACACTTCTTTACAGCTTAAAGTGACATTTAAAGGCTTAACTAGGTTAATTAGGTTAACTAGGCAGGTTAGGGTAATTAGGCAAGTTATTGTATAATGATGGTTTGTTCTGTAGACGAAAAAATATACAGCTTAAAGGGGCTAATAATATTGACATTAAAATGGCTTTTAAAAAAATGTAAAAACTACTTTTATTCTAGCTGAAATAAAACAAATAGGACTTTCTACGGAAGAAAAAATTTCTTTGCTCTGTTAAACACCATTTGAGAAAAGAAAAAGAAAAAAGAAAAAAAAAAAAATCAAAGGGGGTTTAATAATTCTGACTTTAACTGTATATCATTTAAGTCACTTAATATTATTTTCTTTTGTAACCTTAACCCTATAAGCAATTCCAGCGTTATGGATGTGACATTTGCAGTAAAATCTCAAAACTTAAATTGACAGAGAAAGTATGTTTATATTTTCTAAAACAACTAACCACAGAGTTATGGGAGCAAAAGAACATCAATCATTTTTTATATTTTAAATGAGGAAAATAAACCTGCGCTATGGATGTGACCAAAAAAGCTAGCAAGTTTACAGTATACAACATACTTTCTAGAAATTCTGTGAATTAAAGTGTACAAACCAAAAGGAACGATGCTAATCAAAAGAATAAGAGTTAGCTTACTAATGAACAAACATGATTCATTTTATTTTATTTGACATTTTTGCATTTATGAGGAAAAAGCTCTGTTATGTTTGTGACATCTCTCCATTATGGATGTGACAGATGTGAAATTGGCACTTGTGTGGTTTTGGTATATCAATTATAATAGTTTGAAAACATTAACAGAGACATTTTGAGTATTTTTAAAACACTGTACAATACTTGCTTAAACAAAAAATGCCAAAAACGGTTTCGATATTTTGGCGAAAACATAATATGTTTCTGGCACATTTGCATGGAATGGCTCCTATAGTTAAATCCAGTAATAATTTTATTTAAATTGTGGGTTTCTGGATTGATCCTGCACCCCTGATTTCCTCTCCATGAGTTCAGAAAATGAAATCTGTCATTTAAACATCTCCTTCCTCATGTTCATGGTTTTGCTTCACCCTTTCTTGCTAGCTCAAATAATCTCACCTCACCTCTTACTACCAGTTCCAGCTCATCTCATTCTCACCCATCTCCACTCCAATCAATAGTCGCCTCATTTACTGTCCACGACTGAGCCTCGCGGAAAAACACAAAGCAGAGTTATAGCCAGAAAACAGAATATTCTGCCATCTACCCAGAATATTGTGAATGAACGCGTTTTCCACTTTGGAGACGGTGTCCTTTTTGCGTTTCTTGCGCGGCTGTTGGAGTTAGTGCTGTTTACAAGGACAGCTCGCTGCAGCGTTTCCCCAGGCCAAGACACACAGATGATTGTCATGATGGCGGACGCTGACTGACAGAGAGATCACATGCATGCCTGCCGGAGGGAAACACTCAGCGCCCCAGTCTGTGACATTAGTTTGTCCTTGCTCAACTTCAGCTTTTTTTAGTCTTACAAAAATGAAATATATAATTAAATCGCCTTCCTTTCCCTCTCCCTATTCTTACTCCAGCCCGTTATTTCCATCTTGTATTAGGCATCGGTGGCGTGTTTTGGACCAGGTCAGCCTCTAGGGGGGGTCACTGAGAGCCAGTGTGCTTTTAGAGACGCTTTAAGACACCGTGTGGCTGCTGCAGCAACTAGGCCACTAGCAAAAGCTGAATCCAGTCCAACTAAAAATATCTGACGCAGATATTTTGTGCAGTGCTGCAAAAAAAGAGGGCAGGATTTGTTGTGGCTCGTGTATTCATCATTAACTGGCTGACTGGGAGAATGTATTATAGCAGTGATGAAGAGCCAATGCTAGTCACAGCAGCTACTGGGAGGTTAGCGTGGTCGCCCGGGTATTAGGGAGGAGAGTTTTGTGTGGTTGAGAGTGTGTGTGTGTGTGTGTGTGTGTGTGTGTGTGTGTGTGTGTGTGTGTAGTCATATTAATCACCTTTTAAACCTTCAATTGAAGTGGAGGATGAGTGATATTAGCTTGTAATAATGTTGCCAATATACTTGAAGTAAAACACTGAATATTTGGTGAACCGAATAAACGCTTAGTGTATACTGTAAAACTTAACGCTACTTTTAGTACTTGTAAAATGTGTTTGGAAATAAAATGAAATAAAATGCTGTGCCTGTTATGGACTGGCCATTTGTCCACACTTTAGCATTTCTGTGACATTATGTTGGTTTTATTATTGTGTTTTAAATTGTGCTCAGCTTTGCAGATTCACCATATGAAGTATGACTTCAATATATATATATATATATATATATATATATATATATATATATATATATATATATATATATATATATATATATATGTATGTATATATATGAGCAATATTACATGAGTAGCAATGTGATATGGCTGTATATCGGCGGCACTGGTAGGAGGCATGCGTTGGCGTGCCTTTGTGTCCCACCAGTGAAACCGCTGATTCTCTAGCATAATGTCTAAAGTGATGACAAAACAGGTGATTTCACTCACATTTTAAGATTATAAGGCTGAACAGCATGAAAAGCCATCAGTCTACAGAGATTCTCCAGTATTTCTCTGTTGCAATCGGGAGATCACAATAATTATCAAAAAAGCCAAAGCAAAGCAAACACCACCAGAATACTATGGTATAAATACAGCACTACAACATACTAAAGAGAGAAATTGACAGAATGTAACTTACCTGTTTTATAATGATTTGATCAGCTGTAGTTAGAAATGTAAGCCTAGTTATTCTCCCCTAAAGACTTATTATGCGGTCTCTGTCGCCATCTTGTGGCGGAACATCAACCGTCTTTGCTCTTCTCAGTATGACTGGCTGATGGATGCCGACCAGCTGAATCTCCAAAATTATAAATATCTAAAATAGGCACTATCCTTATAAATAAATGCCATAGTTTCAATCTAAACAACTACATTCTTGCCTTAAAAGTACATTATGTTGTCCAACAGCTGTAATATATGTCAAACTGTAGTGAATCTATTGATCTGCTGTCACTCTATGTGGGCAGAGTAATACACAAAGGTGAAGAGGCTGTACAAGTGCTGTTACTGCAGAATATCGCACGGCTATCAGCCTGTAAGATTCAACAAATACTTACAGGTTCCTAAATCAAGATACATTAAAAATTGGCGAGCAACATCACTTTAAGGATATTAACTTAAATGATATAGACTCCTGTTTCATTACAGGAGGGAAAAACTGAGTAATCATTAAATAAATTAGTTTAGCTATATGGGCAAAGAATATAATTTTAATTGAAAGGTAAACAAGATTATTACCAGCAGATCTTAGATTCAAGAATATTTAGAGATATGTTGTGGAAAAGAAAAAGTAAGAAAAACGTTTCTGCAAGTGTAATATTTAAACCAGTTTTGTTTGATTTAGTCTTTTTTGCTCTCTACTGTTAAAATAGTAATATTTTTAACTTATTACATTTACAATAACAGCAAAATATTATAACACATTTGAATATTCTTGAAAATGCAAAGCCACATTTAAGCAGTCATTACTCCAGACTTAATTCTAATATGCTGATCTGTTGATAATGTTGACAAAGTTCATACATTTCTTTATGGAAATTAAATGTTTTTGAATCTGTTTTTGAATAAAAAGCTCACAAAACAGCCTTTATTTGAAGTATCAATATTTTGTAATATTTTTTCATATCTTTAAGGTTCCTTTTCTGTTTTTAATTATTCCTTGATGAATAAAATAAATATTTTTTTACAAGAAAAATTAAATCTCACTGACTCCAAAAGTTATTCCTATAGAGACATGTATGCTTAAACTGTAATACTTAAACAGACAACTCTATTTATTTTCCTGAGATGTAGAAGTGCAAGCTCTGAATACTAATGTCTCCCTTTGAAAGCATGTGTATTTTTATTTGTGTGTGAGGAAAGTAAATGGGGGGAAAACCTGTAATAACTGCATCATCTCTGCTGAGTGTATAACATTTTTTTCCAAATCGCTGACATCCAATCAATGTGCTTATCATTTCAGCCTTTCAAGACGGTCTTCACCACCTGCCACGTCTTTGACAAGTTTGGACGACTGTACTCCGACGCTGGCAATATTGTATGAGATAGCCGAACGGAAAACAGACAGAATCAATAAATAAATGAAATTAAAAATCCAATTATGCATCATTTGTTTGTCTGGTTCAGCAAAGTGCGAAGGTGAGATGAGGTGAAGAAAACATTCAGACTAAAAACATCTCGTCCTCTTAGCATAATTACATGCTATTTGTATAACGCACAATTGCTTTTTGCACTCAATATCCGCCACGCTGATGAAAGAATTCTTTAACAGCGGCGATTTTTGATCCTGGAAAAGAGACTAATGAAATTCCTCCATTAGTTTGCGCACTTACAGATGTCACACGCAGATTCTTACATCACTTCCATCAATCAATGCATACATAGCACGGCTCCCGGAATCAGTCGTTTTGAATCATTCCCCATGCATTGTTGCCACAGAAAATAAATGTGGTTTAATTCCAGTGAGTGGGAAAAGGTGAAGGCACTGATCCAGTCTCCTGCTACAGAGGTTTCATTTCCACAAATAATTCTGAGTGCTTCTTCTATTGTGTGTGTGTGTTGGCCTACAACCATACAAAGCCTCCTGGCCGACATCGCCACCAGCACCCTGTTGATGAATCTGAGACATGGGCAGCAGTAATTTGGAGATGCAAGGGCTATCTCTTTGATTGCTCCTGGTCCGAGGTAGTCCATCACTTCACAATAACTCACCCTGCTGCCGAAAAAACGACGCTTTTCCATCAGGCCGATTAGAAAAAGCCCTAGTTGGCTGATCTGATTGCGCTCTGTTTTAACACTAAAGTTGACCCCACAGTGGGAAAGCAACTTCCCGCTTATGGCTACCGGACATGTGGGCATGCAGCAATATCCCAGAGCTAACATGCTCATTGAGAGACACAAATATGGCCTTTGTCATGGTTCATGGAAAAGCTTTCTAAAAAAGAGTTTCAAAGCCATTTGTTTTTCTTTCCACAATATTATCTAAATACAACCCCCCAAAACAATGGGACATTTGGTGAAAGTCCAATAAGAAAGAAGAATATGTGATTTTTTCCATCTCTTTGAAGGGCCATGAAACCCCACCCTGGGTGTTTTCTAGTTTGAAAAAAGTAAGGAATGCGGGTAAGTCCAGCTTTGTTTAGGTGGGAGTGTCGATTGGCGAAAGAGGGAAAGATTTGCATGAAAAGGGGAGTTTCTGTTCCAGCATGCACTGATTTTCACAGAGGCACAACAACACATTGACGCAGAGGAGAAAGACAGTGACTATGTTTACATGGACATCAGTTATCAAATTATTTGCCAAATTCCTGATTTGTCGACTTTAACTGCACTTTGGCACTTTCACTTTCATTCAGGAACATTTCATGCATGTCCCCGTGACAAGCAGGATATTCGATGCGAGGAAGAGTGCTGGAAGAGTGTAGTTTTAATGGAATGTTAGATACCACACGCCGCATGGGAGAAAAAAAACCTCCGCATTTCTTGGTAACTTTGATGCACTCAGGTACCGTCAGAAAGTCGTGTGTGTATAGACTATCCTGTCACAAAATGCGGCAAAAATCCTTCACAACGGTAACAGTTTGATTAAGATGTTTACGTGTTTACATTCGGAGAGCAGCATTTAAAGTGGATCTTTCAGTCCATAATATTGCAGTGACATTAACATACTGTAAACTTAGTAACTAAATCACTTTGACTAAGGTATGTCTTTAAAAACTTAAAGAGTACTGCGGACGATACTAACTAACTTTGCCTCTAAATAAACAAACACAGAATATGTAGAGACAGGACAATCAACACGAACTGGAACTGTGTCTTTTTTAAATATCAGGATTTCACCATTTTCAGATGCGGAAAGCTCTTGGGTAAAAATTGTTCCTTCCAAACATAATTTGGTTGCGTGTTAGCAGACCTCTGTAATCCACAAGTAAGTCCAGCTGCGCTCTCATGAGGAATTGAAAACAAAACCTTCATTGTAGCACATTTATAAATGCAACACTGATAACCCATGTCTCAGAACAATTCTTCTCCGACTTGTTTTAATTACGGTTGGCAACACAACGTGGTGTCTCTCTGCCGTCCAAACACTGTAACAGGTAAAAACATTTTCTGAAGCTATCATGCATATTAATGAAGTTGCACCTCATTCACAATAGTGCGCGCTGATTGGTTTGAACCAAATCCCTTCAATTAATGACGAAAACTCATAAGACGTCACGTCTACACGCTGAAATTCACACAAGGATCTCATGTCCGTGACGTAGCTTCAAAAATTCTTTTCAAATCAGAAGAACGAATTAAGCTATATTGACGCGAGTATCCTCAGCTGTATCCCATGTAGACTTCACCCTCTCCTGCAGCGCGGTGAAGTCTAGATGGGATACAGCTGAGGATACTCATGTCAATATAGCATAATTTTTGTGACACTGTACAACAAATAATATTTTTACATTACCCTGAGGGTTGAATTTAGGGTTGGGGTAGGGGTAGACACTAATAAAATACAATTAATGCGTAATTTAATAAATAATATAATTACTTCTCGATAACTTCCGATCTCAGCAGTATCCTTTCTAGCAACAACCGCAGGAGAGATCCGAGCTGCTGGATTTATGTCAAGTTTTATTCATAAATTTCTCCTAAAATACATGAAGGTAAGCAACCTATTTATCCAGGAGAGAAATAGAGGAAATATTCTAGTAACATAAACAGTGTATCTTACTTGAACAAAGCACATCCCCCAGTTATATTGAATAATAATTATTATTGCCGTCACCATAGACATCCACATGTATTTTACAAACCTTAAATGCTATGTTTTGCTTGTAGTTATGTGTATTTAAATGTCTAAAACCTAAAATAAATATTATTTGTTTGAAAGCATGGATAAATTGTGATTTATGACAAGCGCTGCACACCTCTCTCGGTGATTCTCTCAGATTTGAATTTTAGCAATTGATCATGTGCGCTCTGAATGTTATAATCACACCGGTGTGATAGTATGCTTCATGGACCAGCCAAGGCTGATTACACCGGTGGGATCGTATGCATGAAAGGGTTAATTCACAAAAGTACAGAGAAAAGATTTCTGGTGGTTTTACTGACTAAATAAATTGTGTTCTGTAAATATAAACAAATTTGATTTCATTGGCTCTTATACGCTGCCAAAATGTTGAGAGTCATGTTTTGTGTGGTTTGTGTGGGTTTTGAGGATACTGTTATTATTACATACTGATATATTTTGTCCAATCTGACATTATACAAAACTAATACAGCTGCTCAACAGTCATCACTGTCTGTTTCTCCTTTTCATAATGGACCATACAATTGGAGACTTCATCTAATACCCTATAGACTTCCAATGAAAGGCATCATCTTGATGGCTGTATATGTATTTGAACTCAATTTACACCTCCATGTCAATGGTACATTAGCTCATATTGCAGTCACCCATACCCTTTGCTCTACTGCACCTCATACCTTGACAGATGTTTTCTTTTGCATCCGTCGCTCAAGTCTCTGTGGGAACCACTTCTTATAGAAACAGGTTGAAATGTGGACTCATCTAAACCCAGTAGACATTTGCATTGTCTTTTGCTCTGACCCACACAACTGACAAATAGTTTTACTTTGTAACAAACACTGAAGTCGCATTTCTTGATGCTGCGGCAGACTGTGTGCAGTGACAGTGGGTTTCTGAGGAAGTCCATCTAACATTTACTGTAACGTTTAATTTAGATGTTCTATAAACCGTTTTATTATGTGAAATCAATACAAATCTAAATGTATAAATTTTTACAAAATACATTTAAGTGGTCGAGTGAAAACACTGGAGATCTTTGTACTTTTGTCAATGAAAGAAAAGTTGAAGAAAAGAACAAATAAAAGATTCTCGATTTCAATTAATTTATGCAAAACTTCCCAGACTTTCGGAATTGTGGTTGTATGACCTATTCATCTAATCTGGTGTTCTTTTATCAGATAATGCAATAATGAGACTTACAGTAATGAAGAACTCTAGAGAAGCAGCAGATCTCGGAGTGTGGCCTCTCAGAGAGTGCTTTTTGATGGGCTCTCTAGACAGGTCTTGGCTTCAGCTCTGCCGTGGATCTCAGCCAACACGAAGAGAAGAGAATGAGGCACGCTGACGGCGGGACGTCCTCTTCACAGAGTGAAGCCATATGCAGAAGAGAGGAGAAGCCACTGAGGAGGGAGAGAATGAAGAAGAGCCATATAGTCTACTAATGAGTAGAGACAGCGAAAATATGAAAAAAAAAGCCTTGTCTTCATACTTCTGTCTCTGGGAAAACTTTTTCCCTGGCCAGAAGTGTGTAATAGATATGGAATATCAGGGGGATATAGAAATACCCAAATAGAATTTGACCATCAATAAACAGTTAACTCTCAAAGTAACTCTCAAAGCTGACATTAAACGACTATCTACCCAATATATTCACCATGTAGTTTTATTCATGTATTTTCATTTATTTAAATTACATTTATTTTCTGTTGCAACAATGTATATGATATCTTTTTGTACTTTTTAACGCAATTTACACATACTACCATGACTACTAACATTACTACATTACATTACACATTACTAACATGACTAATCTATACTGGTTTTTTTAAGTAATGCATTAAATTTTCATGCATTCATTCATTTTCCCTAGGCTTAATCCCTTTATTCATCAGGGGTCGCCACAGCGGAATGAACCGCCAACTTACCCAGCATATGTTTTACTTAGCTGATGCCCTTCCAGCTGCAACCCAGTACTGGGAAACACCCATACACTCTCATTCGCACACATACACTACAGCCAATTTAGCTTACCCAATTCACCTTTAGCACATGTCTTGGGATTTGTGGAGGAAACCGGAGCACCTGGAGGAAACCCACGCGAACACGGGAAGAACATGCAAACTCCACACAGAAATGCCAACTGGTCCAGCCGGGACTCGAACCAGCGACCTTCTTGCTGTGAGGCGACGGTGCTAACCACTGAGCCACCGTGTCACCATTGGAATTTTTAAGACAGAATAAAACTCAAAGTAGCAATTTAAAGTAACATACTGTTCATAAATTGTAAACACTAAAAACAAATAGCCACTAAAACTGTCAATAACCAGCATGAGATAAAAAAAAAAACCTAATTCACCTTATATATTATGAACAATTCATCCAAGTTTATTTTATTTACTTCATCATTTTCTCTGGTGCATCATGTGAACTCTCCAAAAAGTCACCCTCACAAGACCTGCCTCTCTCTTCTTCTTTTTGCCTACATCCAGTCAAACAGCTGGATCTTGTCCATTTTCTTCTTTTCCACTCAGATGTTAACCCTTATGTGCTGTTGGGAATGTTTTCATCCACTCTGGTGTGATTTTGAGTCTTAATTTGGCTATAACATTTCAGGTAGCGGGATGGTTTATGGTGACAAATCTTATTTTGACACATATTTTGGGAAAATGGTTTGAAATTTTAAAAACTCAATACACTCTGGGCAAATTTACTACCCTTTTGTTTTGTTTGGGATGAAAACATCAGCTAACTTTAACTGCTATAAAATGCATCAGATAAATATTTTTTCTTTTTTTTTTTATATATAAATCTGTTAATCAACCTTAGTCCTGATCAAAACTACTAAATTTGTAAAAAGCTACAGTATTTTAAACTCTTTAATTGCCAAATTCATAAATGATGTCACTGATTTGGTGAAAAAAACCCCACAAAATTAATTATTTTTTATATAAAAGTAATTGTGGACTGGATTTATTTTTACATTTGATCACAGTCTTGGACGTGTAAGATTACATTAGAAGACACATTGCTTTTGATGTATTGTTAGATTTTCATTCTTTTCTCTCTAATTTACTGTTGGTGGCTGTTTTTGTCCCATTGACTTCCATTATAACCACCATTTTTGATTGCAAAGCCATGACACCATATAATCATGCATTTTTGATTGTTGGTGGTTTCAATCAAATTTATCATTTTTACTGTTGATTATGAGTTGGCACCATTAAAACTTTAGAATAGTTAGAAAAGCTTAGTTTTTGCATTTTATATGGAGTTAACATGACAAAATGTAGTAAATTTGAACAGTGCACAAGGGTTAATCACGACATGGAAGCTATTGCAGCATTAAAATATTATTAAACCAAGTCAAGTTTGGTTTAGGTGTAAAATATCCATTTGATCGGATTACCTTCTACTGTATGATGTTGTGGTTTTATCTTGAATTTAAAATCATCAAGAACTCTTGCCAATAGAAACTGTTGTCAAGAATTTAAAATTTGATTTGTTTATCTAAATCAAACAAACAGTTTCGAGTGAACTTCTCCAACCAAAAATCATCCAACTGTAAGCTGCAAATCTGGCTGAAGTTCTTGGTGAAGCAAACGAGCAATCATTCATTCATTGTTTCTGGCTGTGAGGGAATGACGGTGTGAGGCTGCTGAGGCTCCGGGTCGGTCTGGGGTTTGGGGTCAGACTCATCATTCAGGCCATCACTCACAGACAAGAGAGGGGGTCCCGGCGTGGAGGGTGGGGTGTGTGTGAGGGGGTCAGAGTGCTGACAGTGAAGTGATGGGCTGTCTTAGTTCACTGCTGAGCCACAGCAGGACGTGTCAGAGTTGTAGGCTCACTGCCCGCGTTGCTCGCCTCCTGCCTGCCTGTCCGACCAGCCAAAACAGACTCACTTAACTCACTGCAACAAGAAGCACATCTCTCTCACTCACTGCCTCTCTGCTTTACTACTGCTTTAAGATTTTGAAGTATAGTAAATATAGTATGAAACTCAAACGAGCATGAGAGAAAGTTCCACCATCAGCCATAGTGAAACTACAAGAATAAATACTAAAAATGTATCATAATTATACATTGATTATTATTATTATTAAGATTGTTTACATTGTTTCAGTATGTATGCACTATGATAATCCTGGATTATGCAGAATGAACCACAAACTTATCCAGCATATGTTTTACACAGCGGATGCCCTTCCAGCTGCAACCTAGTACTGGTAAACATCCATACACTCTTGCAATTACACTCATAGACTACGGCCAATTTACTTTATTCAATTCACCTATAGCATTTGTCTTTGAACTGTGGGGGAAATCTGAGAATTTAAATGCCAACTGGCCCCGCCGAGACTCGAACCAACGAACTTCTTGCTGCGAGACGACAGTGCTAACCACTGAGCCACTGTGTCACCATTGAAACATAAATCAACATGCTATTTATTTAGATTTTGGGCTGAAATGGGACTTGGACATGTCTTTATACGTTTAATTATACATAATATTCGAAATAATAATATTAATAATAATAATATAATAATAATAATAATTATTATTATTATTATTATTATTATTATTATTATTATTATTATTATTATTATATATAGCTGCTAGCAGCAATTATCAGGACCAAGTAGCCCAGTGACCACAACATAAATAAGCACGGCAACAAGCTACAGAGCAACTGGAAAATTCTATAACTTTTTTGCAGCATGGTCTGAGTCAAACTTGGTGGAAATTGGGCTAACGATCTATGGGGAGTTCAAAACAACAGATTTTCAATCTAATTCAAGATGGTGGACAGAAAGTGCATTTGAATTGGGTTGAGCCAGGAAATCGGAGGAAAGATTACTTTGATTGTAGCCCATTGGGTTCAAAAGTTATAAAGATAAACATAAGTGAAAATTTGGACAAGTGGTGGCTCTAGAGAGTTTGAACTTGAGAGTCCAAATTTGTTGTAGTTGAAGATCAGACTGTCTTCTATTGGTGTGCCAAAGTTTGCACAAATTCTGCAAACGGTTCGAAGAGCTGCCATAGACTCCCAAAGAATAATAATAATAATAATAATAATAATAATAATAATAATAATAATAATAATAATACTGAAACGGATACAATAGGTGCCTACGCAGGGCTTGGCCCCTAATAAATTTTTGATAAGCAGCTTGAGAGAGGAAAATGTTCACTGTAAAAAATGATATGACTAAAAGTAGGTGTGTCAAAATTAATTGTTTCTTCGATGCACCCCCATGCAGACGCAGACAATTCGGTATCGGTTTAGTAATAATCATAAACGGTTATTATGTATGCACTATGTCACGGTAGCTTAATATAGCGAGGGAGGCCAGCGCGAGTATTTACAACGTTCATACTATATAAAAATGCAGAAACTCTGCACATTTTCACTGCGTGTGTGTTTGCTGGACTTTCAGTCTTTCACTGACACTTACAGCAAAAACCCCTATTTCGCTGCGATTGAGAAAATCAAAGTAAACTCCATTTCTCTCTCTCTCTCTCTCTCTCTCTGTGTGGCCCATTTAACCTGCTGCCATGACTTTTCCTCTCCTCTCAGCTGTTACAGCGATACCTCTGGACACAGACATGAGCGCGTGTCTGCAGAGTTTTCTCCACCGTGTCTATCATGGATCAGCTGTGATTGCCGCTGCTGTTTATCAGTGTTTAAACCAGGCTTTACTCATCTGTGAAGAGCGCCAGCCCGTAGAGCCAATCGCAGCCCTTTCCGTTGAGCATGTAACCAATCAAAGGGGTGTAAGAAAGAACTTGCTAGACAGGACTCAGAAAGCGAGCGGGATATTTATATTTGTTTATTTGCTACAAATGCTCGTGTTGTTTAAAGGTAGTTTGCATATCTGACTGTTGTATTAAAGGGCAAAATTGTGTTACAAATAGTATATAAATATGTTTATATATTTTAATACAAGAATTTTTGTGCTGTGAAGAAAATATAAAACTGTCTATGGAAAGCATCGTCAATGCACCGTGATGCACAGAGATACCTTATTGAACCGAATTGATGGCGTGATAATCATAACCAAACCATGAGACCAGTGTAGGTTCACACCTCTAACCCAATATTTACTTTCACTAAAAGAATTTCAGATTTCAACGTTTTTTTTGTTACACAACATTTTACTTAATACTTTATTCTGTTTGACTGATGTAAGCTAGAACAAGATAACCTTTGATTTAACAACAACAACAACAAAAGACATTAGGCAGCAAGAATTTTACAGTGTTTTATCTCTACTAAAAAGCCAATGATCTTCCTTAACCTAAGTGTAAACTAATGACCAACAATCAACCTAATTTTCATTCACTTTTGATTCAGACAAAAAAGTTTGTCTGCTTCAATACACAGCTAAATGCCAGCATCAGTTGTTGCCATCTACAGTAACACATCAGCTTTCATCCATCTTTTAAACCTGGAATCTGTTTGCAGCCTTTCATGCAAATGCATCTCATTTGAGACTAACGCACGGCAATCTGCAAAATTAAAAGACACAAATCTCCTCTATCGTCCCCTGAGCGGAGAATGAACCTTAAGTAGAGACTGAGCGCTTTGTAATCTGCGTTAATGTGCTTGTAGGCATGGATTTGAATAGCGGCGAATGGAGCGGGCGACTGGAGATGAGATGCCCGCCAGATGCTGTGGCAGATGTGTGGCACAGCTCACTTGGGTGATTCCATAATTACATTTCGCATGCAGATACGAGCAGGCATTTCATGCTGCTTCAACGCAAGCCTCGGCCCCTCTGACTTCCCTCAGACTAATGCATAATATTGTGACAGAACCGAGTGTGGTTTACTGATCATCCTATTGATTTATATGCTTCCAAACATCAGCTGCAGGCAGCAACAGATGTTTGTGGTCTGTTATCAATCCGTGTTTTGATTGTGCACTGTTTTTACTTGGATAAGATGTTTGGCTGGGTCAATCAGAGCTCGAGAGCGCGGTTAAGCTTGATTTGTGGTATGGAAATTTTGAATCTTGGGGTTAATGATGATTTGTGGTCAGAGATGTGGCTTAGCAGATACAAACACCTTGAGTGATCAGTTTGAATTGGGTTTGCGTCAATTTCTGATAACCTCATCCTTCTGTATATTTCCAAATATTTGTCCATCTTCCATAACAAAAGATTAAAGTTTTTAGTTATAATAATGCTCAAAACCTGTACCCTATTAAAAACAAAAGAAGTTGCCCTGTTCCATACAAAAAAAAAAGTGAAGAAGTTAAATACAGGTAAAAATATGCCTAATTTTCATCATGACTTTCGCAATGCAACAATACAAGTTTTGCAGATTTACAAACCTATTTTGTTCAATTAATAAAAATAATATTTGAGGGTGCTTTCACATCTGTGGTTCGGTTCATTTGGTCCAGACCAATGGCAACAAATGATATATCGTTGCATTTTTCTGCCGTTTTTCGGTCCTTTTTACACCACACTGATTGCTTTGGTCCGAACCAGTTAAAAAGAACCAAAACGCAGTCATGTGACAAAATCCCCATCACTTATTGGCCAGATGTTATTGAACGCATTTCCTAAACTGCTTTTCGACTGGTCAGAATGAACGTGCAGGAAAATGCCAAAGGAACTCCTGGAAGTAAACAAACTAGCAGACACAAAATGTCGCTTATTACTATGGAGGGATGACTGCGCTGGCGGACTGTATCCCTGGTCATAGTATACTATATAGATTGAATACATCACGTTAGACAAACTATACATTTCGAAAAGGGAAAACTTTTTTTTTTAATGCATTGCAAACGACGAAAGTGCATCGCAAGTCACTTCAAGATGAGGCGTGAATTTATTTAGCGAACTGCGACATGGTCATCTTCCGGAAATATTACCAACGATCCATCATTCAAATTGTTGGTAAAGCGCTGTCAACAAAAAATTTTCCTCCACACCCCATAAGATGAGACATCGCATTGGAATACGGCAGCAGGATTAGTCCAAAAAGGCAGAGTACTTTTTGTGATTGGGTCTGTTTTAGTTCGGATCATGTTCTTACCATAAATAAAACGCTCCAGGGTTTGTTTGAAAGCATACCGAGACCACCTCTTTTTTGGTCCACTTTTGGTGCGCACTTGTGTAAGGCAGGTGTGAAACCATCTAAATTGTAAATGTATCATAAATTAAATGCAAAAAGATAAATTTAAAAAGCTAAACTAACTTATTATTAAAAACTTACTAACTTATTATTTCATTGATTGAAAACTGATTGATGGACTGACTTGAGTTGAACTGTAATCACCAAAAAACGTGTTTGTAGCAAGCAAGGTGTTAACTAGTATTTACCATAATGTGCAGAACTTTTTTTCTCTCTTGGTCATGTATTGTCTCTCTAATCTCAATGGCACTAAGTTAATCTTAACACTAATTTAAACTGCTTACTGCCATACAGTAGTGGAAAGAGTATTAATAAAAATCATACTCAGGTAAAAGTACCAATACTTGGCCAAAAATGTAGCGCAAGTAAAGTATCTCTTGTAAATATTGCTCAAAGAAAGATTAAAAAGTAGCCATTTTAGAAGTACTCAAGGGTATTGAGTAGTGAGTATAACACTGTGAAAGGCTGATGCACTTACATGTAATTTTTACAGGAATGTGTACACGAAACATTCTGTAGTGCAACTTGCTATTGTTTAAGGCCATTTGGCAATTTCAGTCATACAATAAAAATCCTTCAATATCGTCTCTGGGTCAATATGTGTAAAGATTTTGGATATCTTCTTGAACACTTTTAATGCTTCCAAACATTTTGCTGCTTTTATAAAGCGACTATGTCTTAAGGTTGTTAATTTCTTTGTGCGATTTAATTGAACAGGAATTACAGGATACAGGATTTTTCTACTTAGCCAATCCCCATAGACAAGAAAAAATAAAGTAGTGACTGGCGGTTGAAGAAAAATAGTGGAGTAAAAGTACAGATACAGAACAAAAATAGACTCAATGGAAAGTAATAGTATATTTTTAAAACTACTTAATTAATTACAATTCCTGAGCAAAACTGCTCTATTACAATAATTAGAGTATTTGTGATTTGTTACTTTACACCACAGCTGCCATATCTTGAAGCTGCATATCATGGTCCTCCAAAATACACAGACTAAGATAAACTACATAACATTGCAATCAGTGATGTTATCGTGCATAAATTAGCTGGCCCATTTCTGTCTCTGTAGGGCACTTACAAAAAGCCCTTTTGTTTTCACTTTGAAGTCCAAACACACAGGAATCTCTACAAACCAATCCAAATAGACTCCAGCAGCCCAGGCGATGATGAATACCGATCACAAGAGGTATTGACAAGCATTTGTTCTCCCTGCTACATCACAAAAAGACAGGTGTCTGTCTTAAACAGGCCTATTGACAGCTTTGTACCTCTGGCGATTGTCAGCCGTCTGAGTGACAAGGCATTATTGATAGATAGGATGTGCTGACGTGCCTTTAAGAAGCGGTTGAGAGAGAAAACAAAGAAAGACTTTTCAAACTGGCATGATCACCTGTATAGTATATGGGTGGCTTAAAACTATGGCACTTTTTTCCCGCTGGTATTTACTGCAATAACAATATCATTGACAATGATAAAAAGTATCCACTGAGTGACAAAATAAATCCTGTATCTTTAGGAAAGCGATTTATTTAATAATTTATTTGTATATTTTTTTCAAATAAACACATTTAAAAAGGGTGTAATGTCTTTTTAATACATACTGGAAGCTAGAGAAAGCCCTCACACATAAACTCCACATATGCATCACAGAAGTGAGTAGAAAGATGATAGAAACACTTAAACTGACCAAATATGCAGGCAATAAGCAGATTGTTGGTTCTTCAAGCCATCCCGGGTATTTTTATAAGAAAGCTACATAATGCAATGCTGCTAATCAACATAGCATATCATCACTGTTAAGAAACTATAAATTAGTATGATTTCTTCCTTATTGTGTTATATAAAACCACAAAAATGTATGATTTCAAACCCTCAACCGATGTTACGAAATGAATTTGGAGTAAATGTTTGTCAGGAAATCTGTAAACACGCCAAACTTTATCACACTGATTAAAGTGGCAGATTCCAGATTGTAGGTTTTATTTGTAACATTGCAGAATGATTCATTCATATCATGGGGAAGATTTTTTATCAATACATCATAGGGCTGCATGATTAATCGAAAAAAGATCACGATTTGACCCCCCGACACAATCTTAATCCAGCATCTCTACGATTCAGCCAATAATATTTTCAAGTTTGGGAGAAGCGTAAAGGAGGTCGCTCAAGTATTCACATTGTTTTACACACCTCCAAATGGTGTTGAAAGACTCACATACTGTCGGTGCAATAGCCTAGTGGTTAGCGCGTTGACATTTTGTGCAGTTGCACGTCAGGGCGTCCCGAGTTCCCGGCTCGAGGACATTTCTCAACCCTACCCCCCTCTCTCTCTCTCTTTCTCTCCAACTTCGCTTCCTGTCTAAATACTGTCCTACCTAATAAAGGCAAAAAGGCCAAAAATAAATCTTTAAAAATAAAAAAAAAGAAAGACCCATACTGTATTTAAAAGGTATAAATTACCCAAAAAGTGTGATTTCTGTCTTAATGTAATGATGTATTCACAGCCCCGAAATGACACGTGAGGTGACGCACTGTGTGTTTACCACTGAGAGGATGTAACTGATGTCTATTTTAGTCAACAGAACCTGCATAGGCTGTAAATAACAGGCAATAAAGTTGTTATTAATGTTCAGTTTGTTGCACAGAGCGATTGTTTGGGGGCTGCGTGGGAAATATGATTTCATGTATGTTTTTTTTTTTTCTCAAAGTGACGGCAGCCACAACATGAGCGCACTCGGCCGTTTAAAGTGAAACCAAAAGTGCGTACATCATTTAAATGATCGGATCACCTTTTACAGTTAAAATTACGACAAGCATTTGATGTTTTATCTTTCATAGTGAACGCAAAGTGTTGTGCTTGAAAATAAATGTTTACCAGTGTCAGAATAACTACTCTAACCTATAATGTTGAATATAATGCAAGAGAGAATATGATAATGACAAATGTCAAATTTTAC
Source organism: Danio aesculapii (assembly GCF_903798145.1). NCBI lineage: Eukaryota > Metazoa > Chordata > Actinopteri > Cypriniformes > Danionidae > Danio > Danio aesculapii. Next base: position 22,182,744 of record NC_079451.1, on the reverse strand, counting down.
CAGTGACAAAAAAGGTCTAATAATGTTGTCAATGACAGATTGCAAGCATATGTTTCAAACATAATAATTCAACTTTATAATTATGATTAGTTGCATTCTGATGCCATCACTTTACTGCGCATTAACAACCAGGACAGGAAGTTAATTCAAGTCCACCATTTAAAGTCTACACAAACTGTACAATTTTTACCAACAGTAGACTACACATATTATTATTATTGTTGTTTTACCATACGTTTGGGAAATAACATTAACATGTGCCTGCTCATATTAACCTTTAATTTACATCTACAGAATCATGAGAAAATCGTGATCTTGATTTTAAGCAACAAAAAAAAATGTGATTCTCATTTTAGCCAGAATCATGCAGCTGTAATACATTACAAACAGATCTCGCCTACTCCTACCAGAGAGTAGCAGACTTCAAAAAGTGACCATCTATTGGCCTGTGTGTCTGCCTGGTCATGACAGCAGTGGATTACTAATGGTCAGGATACATGAGTTGGCTGAGGTGTTTGCCCTGACATAACAAGAAATAAAGATGATGCTAATGGGTGGTGGAGGGACGTGTCAGCTGTGGCCCACACCGAGTGACCCCAGGGCCCAACGGTGACCCCGGGCTCTGGCAGGGTGGACAGGTACAGCTCACCGTGAGGCTGTGCCCCTGCCTGGCTCTGCTCAGAGAATCAATCAGGCCAGCTGTCAGAGACTAACCTAAGCAGACAGCAGGGCTATGGAGAGATGGAGAGGGACACTCCCATCGGGACACCACACGCATCTACTTCCAATACTAAGAACCAGCCTAACTAGAAAAAAAAAAAACATAATACATTTTCTGGGTAAAAATGTCATTTGGATGTCAAAGTAGAGAACATATATCTATATAAGCTTTTCTCTGCTGATAAAAACAACAGACCACTTCACATTACTAGTTATTGCTGTTTATACAATAAGTTGAAGGCATCACTTTAGTACTTACAAGCTGATTGTGTGTATTGTTATACTGGTGTGCACCTCGGAACAATGAAACTTGCTGTTTAGTGGATAACTAGCTAGCATAACTGTGACACACATCTGTCAATTGAACCACACTGATTAAAACTTTCATTAGTGGCATCATTTAAGCAGTGGTGTGAAAGCTTCTGATTACAAAGTTTAAGATGTAAATAATGTCAGATTACTGCTGTCAAAAATTAGCATCTAATATGCCTTTTGAGCGAATGATTCAATGACTCACTCTGTAAAACAGCCACTTGCTGGTTATTTATTCTTGCTGAATTATTTAGGAACTTCAAGAGTCACTTCTGGCGACAAGGTGGCTCAGTGGTTAACACTTTCGCCTTACAGCCAGAAGGTCGCTAGTTCGAGTGTCGACTGGGTGAGTTGGCATTTCTGTGTGGAGTTTGCATGTTCTTCCAATGTTCGGTGGGTTTCCTTCGGGTGCTCCGATTTCCACCACAGTCCAAAGACATGTGCTATAGGTGAACTGAACAAGCTAAATTGGCCGTAGTGTATGTGTGTGAATGAGTGTGTATAGTTGTTTTCTAATACGGACTAAGCCAAAGGAAAATGACTGAATGATCACTTCTCACTGTTGCTCAAAAATAAATTTATTTTTTTAGTATATTATGTATAAATGTATAACAAGCAATATTGCATCCTTGTGTTCTCATACAATGTTTTCAACAATCGTCAAAGTTCAATTCCAATACTCAAGACCTCAAATATAAAGAATGCATTGAAGAACCTGGATGGTTCTTGATATGAAGGGTGCATCGAAAGTCCCAGAAGTCATTGCGGCTAAATAAAGCAGAGAGAAGCACAGCACTTCTCTATTTACCAACATTTATAGTTCAGAATATCTCAAGAGTTTCCCATTACAACCACATGAAAATAAGCCAATATTAAAATTTGTTTTAGTTGTATTGTGAAAAGTAACTACATTTTCGCATGTATTATATAGATTGGAACAGGGAAAAATATTTTTAAATGTAATGTTATTATTATTTTAAAGTAAAATTTCTCACATGATGGTTTGTGTTCTCGCATCCTTTAAAAGTTCATTCCTCCGAGGTAGCCTGGCAAGGTAACCTTCATGAAAATGCAAGTCTGTTCTTGAAACTGAGTTACAGCCATTCACTTCGTTTCTAAATGAATCAGCCATTTTGAAAAAAAAAAAAATGAATGAAAGTGAAAGTGAGTCTGTGAATCACTTTGAGACACTTTGCTGCCACTTACTGGTGATTTTAATTTAATTATTTCATGTATTTAATCCACCTAAGGACCTAGAACAAAAGTGCACTTATCGTTAAATTAGACATAAAATCCTAATATATATTTGTGTCAATAAAGCACAGGCCTATTTGTTACTTTTACGTTTTTTGCTGCTTTTTTTTAGGTCAAACAAGTGCTAAACAAAACTATCATTAGACATTTAACGGCAAAACAATACATCCATACGCTTATCTGTCAGTCCATTGTTCGTGACTGTTTGGTACCGTACTATCTTGTTACTGAGTATTAAGTAGGATATTTTAGGCTGCATCCAGCTAATTTTCAATCTGCAAGCTTTACATATTAAGAGTCAGTAAATTATTACAGCTCAGCTCAATGTTTTGTGCCTTATAATATAGTTTTGTTGCAAGTTCCCATGTAATAAGTGAGATAATGTACATTCAGCCGATTGTTTTTTCCAGAATAAATGCCATCAGTTTTATACAACAGCCTTCTGCTTTGTGTCAGGTTGCTGATAAGCCTGTCTGGCTTTATTCTGCAGTAATAACCAGCTGGATATACTATATTATCCCTTACTTAATCAAACAGGGCTATCACTGGTGCACCTAAAAAGTTTGTGCATGAAGCTTATATAAAATAATTGTATATCTTTATACCAGCTGTTCTAGCAATGTGGTTAATAATATAAATTTGGTTAAAATACAAATCATTAATGGGCTTTAGATAGATTTCTTTACATTTAATGTAAAAAAAAAAAACACCTAAGCTACTCAATTGGACCACACTATCATGTATGTTTTCCCTTCCTCTCTGTCTTTAGCATCAGAGGCTCTATGACCTTCTCTTCAGTGGCTCCTGAAGCGCACACACACACGCACATACACAAACACTGACACGTCCTGCCTAAGTCCGTGTCTTGCATCACCTCAGGAAACTTGTGGCTAATTTCATTATTTTTGGGGGGGGAGAAGCAAAGAGAGAATGCAAATGAATGCAGACAGCTGGTGCCTTCCTGGTGGCGAGGAGTGATGGAGGGCCCCAAGGCCTCGCTCATCAGCCCCTCGTCCTGCTTCCTCTTTTCAGACAGAAGCCCACCGGGGAGAAGGCGGGGAGGCCGCTCCGACAGCGGGACCAGATGGTCCGAGAGGTAAAAAGCACGGCTCATTCAGTTAGCGCGACGCTATCGGTCACCTGGGCGACGGTGCTAATGCCTGCGCAGCCTACGGGCGTCCAATGAGCTTGAGGTGCGCTGTTTCTCTGCCGGACCCCCTTGTGAGGAGAGATGGGCCTTCCAGTCAATCACACACACTCTCTTACATACATGTACAGAGAGCACGAGTTTATCGTGGCTGCTGCCTTCTGGTCTTTGACCTGGCTCCATTTGTTTAGAAAGCTCAAGCAGCTGTGCAGGGTTACTGGGTATAAAGATAAATGTAGATCTTTATGAATATGCACATTTATGTATTAATGTTCAGTGCTTGCAAACTGCCTAACTCAGCTTTAGAGTTTTTACTTTGAACTAAAGAAAAAAAGGGAAATATTACAGTTTAAATATGTTTTAAATAAGACTTTAAGTTATTTTATTTGTGCTGCCAAAATACACTTGATAAGAAATTGTAAGAATACTTTAAAAATGAAATACAAACAACCAATTAATAAACAAGTATTATTATATTATTTCATTTTCTTTTCGGCTTAGTCCCTGGGGAGAACATGCAAACTCCACACAGAAATGCCAACTGACCCAGCCGAGGCTCGAACCAGTGACTTTCTTACTGTAAAGCGACAGCGCTACCCACTGCGCCACCACACCACCCTTTATATTATTAATTAATTCATTTTCTTTTCGGCTTAGTCCTTAATAATCAGGGTTCACCACAGCAGAATGAACCACCAACTTATCCAGCATATGTTTTACGCAGCGGATGCCCTTCCAGCTACAACCCAGCACTGGGAAACACCCATACACTCTTTGCAATCACACCCACACATACACTACGGCCAATTTAGTTTATTCAGTAATTTAGTTTATTCAATTCCCCTATAGCGCATGTGTTTGGACTGTGGGGGAAACCGGAAGCACCCGGAGGACAACACGGGAGAACATGCAAACGCCACACAGAAATGCCACTGACCGGCGTTTCAAGCAGGCACTCGAACAGCGACCTTCTTGCTGTAAGGAAACAACGCTAGCCACTGCGCCACCATGTCGCCCCACCTTTATATTATATTATATTAATTATATTATATTATATTATATTATATTATATTATATTATATTATATTATATTATATTTACAAAAGTAAATGTACTTAATTAAAAATATATTAACAGAACAGTTCAAATGTTTTCATAAAGGATTACTTATTATAACTTGATTATCTCTGTCTCGCCCACTGCTGACCACTTAGGGTGCTTTCACACCTGTGGTTCGATTCTCTTGTTCTGAAACAGGGATTAAAATTGTTACAATGTTGCTCTAAGTTTGTTCTCGGTGCGGTTTGCTTTTACACGGCAAAGTTTCTAAATGGACCAAAAGGGCTAAAACAAGTCAAGTGCGAGTAAACTCTCCTCACATTGGTTGGAGTTTCATGGTTTATTTTGATTAGAGTTTCGCTCAGCTGTCAAGCGTCCTTATTTAATTTATGAGATGAGCAATAAGACATTATAAGTGAAAAGCTGCGCTTTCATTTGAATGGTGACACCCACAAACATCACCACCAAGTATAAATCAGAGATAAGACTTTCTCATACATAGCAGTTGGCTTATGCATTATAGGTTTTACATTATAGAAAGAAATAACAGATAAAACAACACTGCAGTTCGGTCAATTTTCCTAACAGATAAACAGCTCTCACTGGTAGCATGCTTTCACTCTCATATTTAGCATGAAACACACATTTACCGGTAGGAATGACATCCCGCCCTACTCATAATTCTCTCTTCATATAGTCATATGCCTCTTACATATCCATAAAACACTGTGATAAAGCCTGGCTTACTACAATCGATCTGCTCTAGAGTTCGCTTCAATCGAGCCAAGACCACCTCATTCAGGCGATCTCGGACCGATTGTTTTGGCGTGGATCCGAGCGCGATTGCTGGATTCACATATGCCAAACGAACCTCGCTAACTGGGGAAACGAGACAGGTTTCGGAACAAAAGTCTAGGTGTGAAAGCTCCCTAATGCAAAAAAAAAAAAAAAAACAACCAAAAACAATGAAACCAGCCTGATCTTACAACAAAGCATGACTATTTGATGTTTTGTCAGTTTAGTGGCTAATTCGTACAAATCAGTCATAAAAAAAATGTATGGTTTTAAAAAGAAGGCATTGCACCCAACCCCACCGCTAAACCCCACTGTCATTGGGGGATGAGCAAATCATACTAAATTGTACGAATTAATTTGAATTAGCCACTAAATCAAAAAGTTACATAAAATAGTGTTGAATGAAACCAATGACATTTTAAAGAACGATAGGTTTATTTTGCTTTTTGGAAATACACCTTGGTAACAACATTGTATCGCTGAAGTACTAGAGCACTTGAGTACCATATAAATAGGACAAATATAGCAAACGATTAGAGTAATCATTTTGTTCCAAGCTATTACCGATTGATCACTGCATGTACCATGGTTCTTGGATACTTTCAGTGCTATTCTACAAACAAATAACTAACTTTGTCAAATAAATGTACAGATTCCTGCTTGATGACCTTGTCTTAAAAAGCTTTGACCAGCGGTCTATAAAATCATCCTGCGACCCCAGAGGCATGAGCTGTGTCTTCATCTATTTGACCCTTGACCGCTGATTAATTAACATATTCCTATTCCCCACCTTATTTTAGACATGAGCATAAGTGATGTCTCCAGGCTGTCCGTGCAGCGATATGAGATGGGACTCTGCTGTCAGGTGTCACACAGCGAAGGGCTAAAAGGCCACTTCCTCGGTGCCCGTCTACCGGCCTGCCACTGAGAGAGTTGTCAAATCGTCTCCCTCTCGCTCCGCTGTTTGACATCTGCCAGCCAGAACCAAACTCCCCAGCCTCCCCGTCCAAACAACACTCCATTTACAAACACATCTCTCATCAACATTTAGATATAGCCATCATGTACTGGTCTAGGTCTGTCAGGCAACATATGGGCATGAAAACACAGCCTATGTGAGAGAGATGGAGCTGGGGGAGAGAAATGAAGAAAGGAGGGGGTGTCTGAGTGAGATGTAGGGGGGTCAGGTGGATTGTATGAAAAAGGAGGGGTAGAAGAAATCATGATATCCAGTGCTGAAAGTGAGGATGAAGTGAATTCGACTCTTTATGGCACTAAGAGCTGCTTCTCTGTTGTTGTAATTAATCAACATTTCTCTCATTTCACTTGTTGAAGTAGTTTCTGGGATCAGTTGATTTTCACATTGCCTATGACTCTGAAGAGATAGTTCTTTAAGAGTTAGTTCACCCCAAAATGAAAACTCTGTTACCATTTACTCACCCTCATGTTGTTCCAAACCTACAAGGCTTTTGTTCACCTTCTAAACACAAATAAAAATATTTTGTTAAAATGTAAGATTTCTGTCCTTCCATTGCAAGACTATTCAACTAAGGCCCAATCCCAATTCTACTTTTGTACCCCTTCCCCTTGGCCCTTGAAACAGAGTGTGAAGGGGACGGGCTTCAATATTTAGCCCTAAGAAATGGGACAGCACTAGAGCACCCTGCACATGTCATCATATGTCATCGATTTCTTGCTTCATATGAGATCCACGATCGTGACTGCTGAAGTTTTTCCAGTTGTGTTATTTTTTGGTATTTATCTTCAGGAAATCAACGATATTATGTTATCATAACGATATAACTGTACTGTGCATTTACACAGTGGCCATATTCATCTATATAGACACAAGAAAACAACATTAACATTATACTGGACAGTGTAAAAAGGTCATTCCCAGCCACTAGACTATTCTGACAGGGTATTCAAGTGTAATCAAGTGACAAAATGTTGTGGGACTGCTATACAGGAGTTATTATTAGGGATTATAGATAGCGAAATTTAGTGGTTTGCGTTGGTTTTTATTCAAAAAATACTAATTTGTGCATCTCCTGACTTCCGGGTGTATTGTATATGGTGTATTCTCGGAAATTGTCTTACCCCTTCGAGTGTGGTCCTGAAAAATCTCCATTCGAAGGGGTATCTAGCCCTACGCCTTCACGCTAATGAGAATTGGGATACCCCTACCCCTTCACGTGAATGTGCAAAACAAGGGGTAGGTGTAAGGGGCAGGGCTAAGGGGTAGAATTGGGATTGGGCCCAAATCTCTGATGCTGAAATATCCTCCTTTGTATTTCAAAAAACGTTTATTAAAATATTGTATAGGTATTGGTGGCGGTGAGTAAATGATGACTTGATTGAAAAGATGATTTTCATTTTGGAATGTACCATGTATGAAATCAATATTTAATTCTGAACCAAACGTTGGTTATGCTTTCAATAAAATGATTTCAAGTTTCAAAATGTAAAGTAGGTTATCTATTCCAAATCTTCTCAAGCCATACAATAGAAATGTATGTAAAACATAATTAAATGTGGCGAATAACTCACTGCACTGTATATCTTGACAAATGTTTGCTTCGGTATGTTCTTGGGTCTACATAAAAATGCAACTTTTGAATCTGAATCAATAAATCTTTGTTTAGAATCAGATTTCGGCAATTATCAATTTGATTCAGTTCCCAATAACTTTATGAATCAGAGGGATTTGGTTTACAATGTCAACTGAGTCTGACCCTGTTTATGGGCGAGTATAGTATATGTATGAGTTACGGCATTTTATCTTTCCATCTAATATTGTGAAATAAGTTTGCCCAGTTTACATACAGCAAGAAAGTGAAAGAAACAGCAGTAAATGATACAGCTTTCATTCTACTTATCTGATATAGTAAATGCTGTGGTTTTTTATTTGAATCAGCACTGTTTAAGAGAACATTGACCAAAAGTGTCATTCCAAACACAAACGCTTACTTTCTGTCTGAAAATTGTGCTATAACAACACATCACACAAAGTTTAAGAATTATGTCACAGTAGGTGTGGAGAAGGCTGTCTGTTTACACCTGTATTTAGTATGGACTCCCAGTCATCAGATTAACAAAAATGTATCTTAACACCAAGAGTAAACCGAGCCAATGATTTTTCACATAGTTGAAAAGCTCAATGAATTCAAACTGAATCTCAATGTCTTAGCTTTTCTCACACAAAGATTCTATATGAAGAAAACAGGTCACAATTCATTTATTCCTTCAATTTACTTTTATTCACCTTTGAATTGCTTTTGATGTTTGCAGTCATCATTTTACATGGCTTCTTTTGATATTCACGGAAGAGAAAAGCTTAGTAACAACATGAAAATGGCTGAACTAATTTTTAAAATGCATTCTAGGTAGGGAGCTCACTGGGTGTAGAAAGAAAGTATGCGTGTATGCGTTTTCAGGAGTGAGGGCGGAAGAATAGAGTGGATTAGCTCTGAGATTCACCCAAGTACTGCCGCAGGACCTCCGGCAGCCTTCTGATCTATCAAAAACTGATGGAAAGACACAGTTCAATTTGTCCCACTTTCATAAAAGATAATTAACCTGTCAGTCTTCGCACCATAACAGCTTCATTAGATTGGCAGTGGGGCACAGAGCAGTTCAGGTGGAGCTGAAAAGGATGTGTCCCAATCTGAGCCCCCTCTTCCCCTCGCTAAGTATGTGTCAAAATATCAATGTAACTCAGACATGTGTTGGAAATAAACACAAGTGACACCGTACAGTAATGGCTTATGTAAAACAGCGAGCGTGTATTGAAGCAAGAGCTTGACGCAGGGTAATGCAACATGGAAATGCATGAATGGCATGAGGAGAAATCAATTTTGTACCACTGAAGAGTGAAGTAGTTTTGAAAGGCCTTATGGTGCGAATAATGCAACGCTGTCTAAAATGAGGGTCAAGGGTTCAGTCTATTGTCGCTGCTCCATAATCATATAAATGATGAGACTTCAAATAGTGATGTTCCGGAAGGGCTGATCATAAAGAGTCAGTCAGCCTTTCAGAAATCCTCAGAGGACTGTGCCATTGTGCCTACTGGCCCACTCATATTCCTGACCACACTTATGAACTACCAATCCATCACACACGTGATTTCAGTGTCAGTATTCATTGCATTAGTCAATTTCTTTTTAAAAGATGTTATATGGTTTACACAACACCACATCTGTGCATAAATGTCATTACACTACAATTAAATTATTCAACACCTTCACAGGTTAAGCAGAAGTTTAGCTAGTCTGTTAACTTATATGAACTTATGCTAACTTATATAAACATGATAATGACTCAAATATTGTGAGTATAGCAGGCCTTTACCATGACAGCTCTTTGGTCATGGTTTTGTTTTTATCTTTCTACTGCTTTAATTTCATTTCCACTCCTAGAAGTGTTCTCTAATCTTTTTAATTGTCGACATTGTTCATAATGTCAACTAAATCTTGACCATCTCATCTAAGAAAACTCAAATATTCCATTCAAAATTTCAGTATCGAGGCGACATACATGTACACTCTTTAAGGCATAACTTAAACACACACAAAAAACACATACTGCTCAAGAATAAAGATTACTAGCCAAAAGACTCAAACAAAATATAAAAGATTTGATGGCACAAATATTTTTTTCACATAGCACTTTCAGTCAGAATTGAAGCAATACCTACACAGCAAATTAATCCATGTTAAATTCTCTGTGTTAAAGTGTTTCAGAGTAAAGTGTTGACATTACAGAGTTATATTTTGACAATTAACACAATCAGAGTTCAAAGCTGATTGATCCAGTTTAAAATCATGTAGTTACAACTAACCAACATAGTGTTATTTTCAACATCCGGGAATACATTTGACCAAAAATCTAAATGAAACATAAAGTCATGTCTTTTAACGCCTTTAAAAGTGTTAATTTGTAAAAAGGGTCAATTTTCTAGTGCTGTCTGTCAAGTGTTAACATGTTTTATTGGTAAAAATGATTAATAACAATCACTTTTGTATATTTTTTTCTATCATTCTTGGGGAATTGTCTTGTGTGAATTATTTTAACATCAATCACAGGTATTGTAATTTTTGCGAGGTAGACTAGAGTTCAGAGTTAAATTATCTCTGTTAAGGTTTTAAATTTTCATTCTTTACTGTAAAACCCAAAAAGTTAAGGTAACTCAAACTGTTTGAGGAAACAGATTGCTACAAACCATTTGAGTTAAAAAACTGATCTATATGAGTACTGTGAACTTACTCCATTCAAGTTGAAGTAATGAGGTATTTAATTAACTCGTTACCTTCAACACAGAGTTCAAAACCCTTTTTCAAATGAGTAGAATTAACTTTCAGTAAATTTTGAGTTCACTACACTCATTTCATTTGATAAAGTTGACTGTTGGGTTTTACAGAGTCAGGGAACAATCAACTCCCAGTAGTGTAGATCAGAGTTATTTTTAACTCGATACAGTGTAAATATAACTCGTGTATAGTGTTGTAACTCTCTTAAGAGTGTTGTTTTAACTCTGAAAATATTGGGACAATATGTTTACTCATTCTGGGTTGATTTTAACTCTGTTAACGTTGAAATAACACTGCTATTTCTGCAGTGTATCTGCATTCATTCAATATAACTAAATGTATAGCATGTATATTTATATTCTAACTTTCAAACAAGTGAAGAGTTAATGTGTTAAGCTGAGGCCACAAGTTAAGCAAAGTCTTTGTGTATGAAATATGCCCCCCTGGACCAGATACTTCTAATGAACTATTCAAAATAGCACACAATTAATGAGCACATTAAGCTGTGATGTTTTAACAGATGCAGCCTTCTTAATTACCAGGGGACTCGGTGGTTCCTGCTCCTTTCTCTTTTTAATACACCCACGTCCACATGTTCATCTGTTCCTCGATAAACACAAACAGTGTATATATGTGCAGCCAGCAGACCAGGTGCGAGACCCCTCACTCAGCGTCCAAAATGTAGTGACCCGAGGTGACCAAAAAAAAGGACCACATCACTGACCCCAGTCCCACCAGGCAGCTCTTCTGATGGGATGAATATTCAAACATCTTCGGTTGAAGGTGAAGGGGGCTTGTTGAAGACATCTCTTCCAACAGATGGACCACGAGGACCCATCTGCTGGTGAGGCAAGTAAATGCTCAATGATGCATCGCAAAACGATTTAGCTTTCAAGGATCCGCGGCAAGTAGTTAGTAATGATGGCATCTGCACCAAGTGCAAACACTCTATTTTAGATATGATCTATCGCCTCGTCGAACTAGAAGCCTTGTCTTAAAGAGACAGCATCTCATTTGCAGGTCTTCATTTTCACGCCACAGCGCGAGTCAAAAGCTTGGTTCTCCTTTATAAACGCCTTCAAAGTTATCAGCGCCACCACATGAGTGTGCCTTCATCCCACAATGAGCAGAGCATGATGCATTTAACATTTGTCATATGATCACGCTCATTTGCTTCCATTGATTCTTATCTGCCAGTGGCTCAAAGAGCGCAATAATTGTATCTTTGAAAATTTCCCACTTTAGTTTCCTATTCCAGGGGCGAAAGATGTTTCCACCTAATATATTCAGATTGGCTCCCATCCAGGCAGTTTATTATCATGGTAATTTGCTTATTAAGTGCAATCTTGTTTTGTTCAAATAAAGTGATAATTAGATATTCAGCATTAATTCCATGAAATATTATCTCTGATATGATGTTTGAGGCATTTATTTTTATCTCTTTCCCCACTGAGTAGACTTAGATAAATGTATTAGTAAACTCTCCACTTCAGGCTGGGATTGTTTGATGCTTATAGGAGTTGAAAAGCTCAACACAAATTATGTCTAAAAACACCTGTATACAGTATAACCATGATTAATATACGATATATAAATAAGCAATACTTCACCACAGGCCACTGAATAATTAGAAAATATTTCACACGCATGCTAGTGACGTTCATAATGTGATGTGGAGAATTATTTTCCAATATTTCCATTCTAATAATATTAAGGCAAGGCAAGTTTATTTATATAGCACATTTCATACACAGTGGCAATTCAAAGTGCTTTACATAAACAGGAATAAAAGAAAACAATTATAAGAGAAATAAAACAAATAATAAAAATGGTAAAAAAAAACATAAAATGTGTTATAAAAGAATGAAAAGAAGAGAAAAACATACTAGTGTGATCTGTCGGACATAGCACAGTGCTCATTCAGTAAAGGCACAGCTATACAGATGTGTTTTCAGTTTTGATTTGAATGTGCCTAATGTTGGAGCACATCTGATCATTTCTGGAAGCTGATTCCAGCAGCGAGGGTTGTAGTAGCTGAAAGCTGATTCACCCTGCTTAGACTGAACTCTTGGAATTTCTAGTTTAGTAGTTGAATAATTATAAATGATTCCAGTCATGGTATGATTAGGGTGTCACAGTGGTGCAGTGGATAGCACTGTCGCCTCACAGCAAGAAGGTCGCTGGTTCGAGCGCCAGCTGGGTCAGTTGACATTTCTGTGTGGAGTTTCAAAATAACCCATATTTGCGTGGGTTTCCTCCAGGTGCTTCAGTTTCCCCCACAAGTCCAAAGACATGCGCTTTAGGTGATTTGAATCTGAAGCTGAATTGGTCGTATTGTATGAGTGTGAAGGAGTGTGTATGGGTGTTTTCCCAGTATTTGGTTGCAGCTGGAAGGGCATTCGCTGCGTAATACAATTGCTGGATAAGTTGGCAGGTCATTCTGCTGTGGCAACCCCAGATTAATAAAGCGACTAAGCCGAAAAAGAAAATGTATGATAATGGTATGATTACATATGGCTGGACGATTTGGCCTAAAATCAAAATCTCGATTAATTGAACATTTTAACTTGATTACGATTAATGAACGATTATTTTATTTATTTATTTTACCTTTTTGCCACAAAGTTTTGTACAGTAAATAGGCACACATATTAAAAGTGAGGGATTTTTGAATGTAGGGTGCATTATTTATTTATAAAATAATTTAAGCAAACACACACTATCTACGATTATTTATTGAACATCAACAGTGAACAACTGAAATTAAACACACATTGCTTAAATGCGGCTCTCTGCACCGCCCACCGTTGTCACTTACACCAAACCAACCAATCACAAACCTTGTGCTATGTGTAGTTGTAACATGTAAGTAAACTGTTTTTGAGAGGTGCGTGGGTATGCAAAGGCAGCACCTGACTGTACACGAGCCCTTGGCAGAAGTATAATATCATAATAAGAATAAATCATAATATAATAAGTATAATTTAGCTTTAATAGAGCAGGGTCATGTGACTCGGTGGGGAAAAAAAATGGACTTGGAAAAATTTGATTGATTATAGGTTCTGAATGACAATTTCGATTACTTCTTCGATCAACCGCCCAGCCTTATCATTACATCACCTAAAGATATAGCGGTTTCAATTCAAGACATTTACAAGGTTTTGTCCCTTAAAGTCTTTCGTAAAACCATATTCTTACGCATCTAATTTCTCTAACCATTAGAACTATGAAAAAAAAACTGTATGTTATTAAAAAATGAGAGCTAAGTCTTTGTAACATCAAGGAGTAACTACTATAAGAAGCCAGAATCTGACCAACATTAAGTCCTTTAACTCTTATGTAAATTTGACCCAAAACATGGCCCTTAGCTTTATTAGTATTTTTTAAATGATACTTAAGCATTTAATAAACAACATTAAACAAACAGAATTACTCGGCAAAAAAAGAGTACAGATGTGCGTCATTATGTGTATCAAAACATGAAACTTTTCAAAGTAGTGACACCATATTTCATACATATAATATATTGTCATTGACTAATTTCTTACTTAATTCTTATGCATATGCAATTGTCTAGCAAATGTAACTTTTTTCAGTGCCACTGCTATTGAGTACTGACATTCAGTTAATCTCCCCTCACTCTCAATACACTTAAATATATTTATGCATATTTTCACAGTTGACTTTAAGAACAAATATCTTTTATAGCTGCATCCCAGTTGAATAACAGCAGGGCAAGTCAGTAAAAATATAATATAATATAATATAATATAATATAATATAATATAATATAATATAATATAATATAATATAATATAATATAATATAATATAATATAATATAATATAATATATAACTATAATCTAATATAATATAACTATTTTCTAGTTGGCCCACTGACCCCAAATAAAATGTGACATAATTTAGGGTTAATGGCAGGACAAGTAAATTCTGTCATGCTAGAATAAAAATATAAATATAAATATAAATACCCACACACACACACACACACACAGATATATATATATATATATATATCGTATATATATATATATATAATATATATATATATATATATATATATATATCTATAATATAATCCTTACTGCTGAGCCCTGAATAGCACAGTAAGGTCCCCCTTGCACTATATATAGGCTGGCTGCATATAGTCTAAGTTATGTAAGCGTCAGAAGATTGAGAATGCCCCGTCCTCAAGTGTGCTTTTCATATCCTGTCCGATGAGTGCGTCCCACCGGAGTGCATATCTCCGTCTCTGTGCCTGTGTGTGGGCTTACATTACATTACGCTGTCTCTGTAGAACAGCGCACTACAGCTTGTTTGCCCTTGTCTTTTCCGTCCTGCTTACCTATCCCTCCCAAAAGAAAGAGGTCTCAGTGTTGTGTGTGTGTGTGTGTGTGTGTGTAAGGAAAGAGGCAGTGATGATCATTTGCTGCCAAAGTAAAGTGTTTGCAAACGAGCGTGGTGCAGAGGTGCGGCGCGCTCAAGGGCACATTTGTATAAAACTAATGATAGCATGTAAATGGACAAAATTTCTATCTGAGGAAAGAGGCATCCACCCCCTTGGCGCACCATCGTGTTGATGGAGTGCAGAATCTCATTACGGATCTAATACAATAACTGCCGTGTCGATCCGGAGAGGCGACAGAGAAACAAGATTAGCCTTATTACTTTATTATGTGCTGTGCGGCATGGCTCAGAGTGGACAATTGCATTAAAGCACAGATGAGATCACGTAGAGGGAATTGCTCCCCCTCCGCTCCGCCCCCCGAAACGATTTAATTGATTCCACATAAAATTAGCGGGGACAGATTTGGAATTCCTGCTGTTGCCACTTAGTAAACTCGCGACTTCTTTGGCCGTGTTTGGCCGAGTGTTGTTTTGCTGTTCTGGGCACTGGTGAGGACAAAGGGGAGGGCGTTTGTCACTGTCTGAGAGGTCTCCGGGTGGAAGGGTTAATGACTCTAACCCCTGTTGTGCCGTTTATTTTGTGTCGTGCTACTTGGCGATCTACTCCAATACTCATTATGGTGTATCTAAGTTGGCATGAAATGAAAATTTGCCTCATCTAGTTTCTAAGTGCTTATTATAGAACTTATTTTAAACAATTAACAAGTTTTTTTTAATCTTATTTAGTTATCATAACTTAATCTTGCGGGGTAAACTACTGAGTTTTCTCTGATGACAGGGCAATCTTGAATTCAGCCTAAAACATTTGAGTAGGCCTCAGCTAAACTCAACACATATTGCAGTCGCATCTCTAGTGATCAGAATACAGGTCCCATCACAGAGACCTTTGGCAATCCACATTTCCTCTCTCTAGCAGTTGTTTTGGTAATTGGTATACTTGGATGCCTATCAGAACATCCTTTACTACCTCCATTTAATTATGGCTTTAAAAACGTTTAGTAAATAGTAAGTTTCACTGGCTCTTCATCCTTTCTTTACTATTTATACTGACAAGTATAGGTTTTGGATGATGCTTAATGGTTTTTAAACCAATAGTTAACCAAGATTTGAATGCATTTTAATTTCTCCATTCAAGTTCTGAAAACTTTGTAGTTAGTCATTCTTTCCAAAAAACTGATTAAAAGTAAGTGAAGTATAACTGCGCAAACCTTTTCCGTAATTGTAGTAGAGCTGTGCGTTATTTGTTTTAACCCTTTAAGGTGACATGCTGACTGACAGGTGTATGATGCGAGGCCAGCAAACAAGACAGCTTTCAGTTAAGATGAACACCGTTTTCCATAATTATACTTTATAGATAAAGGTCTATGGTTCTGCATACAATTACATTATTTTGCTGGAGTTTATAGCCGTTTCACTTACTTCAGGAAGCATTAATGCCACTCTGTAGGTGCTATTGGAGACATTCATAAATATTCCTAGCAAATATAATAATGTTGGAGACATACTTGTTACATAAACGCACTAAATCGCACTTCAGCAGTGTTTATTTGAGAGCGCACAAGAAAATCTGCACTTGAGCAGTGTATATTTGAGGACGTACAAGACGTTTGTGCACAAACAGAGGTAAAACGGCACGCAAGCGAAGAGATTTGCATGCTCGTATTACATGAATGCGATCTTGACTACTGCGTCACGACATTTGTCATTGAAATAAAGCCATAGGTAGTTGGCAGATCTGGGGTAAAAGACCTGCCGCCACAGCTGGAAAAAATGCTAGAGGAAACACTGAAATTGAATGCTTGTTTTTTTTTTTTATTACAACTTTTTTTATCAGTGAGCAATTCAATTGTTACAAGATTTATTATTCGTTGTTCACCATCCTTAAAAAAATAAAGTTGTTTGTTGATAGCTTCATATCAGCGTTAAATCTATTTAATACTATTAAGTATTAACATTTACAACTTTAAGATACAACTTTTAATCTGATTTTAATAATGTTTTAGTTAAATGTAGTTATTAACTATGATGTAACATTAACTGTGATATTTATTGTTACCAAACTCTCTGTACATAAAACAATCTTGAAAAAAGTTAGCAATTTTCACAAAATTATTATTTTGTATATTTACATACAAATGTTTCAAGTCAGGATACTAGAACAAAAGAGGATCATGTACACTGAATATCAAAGTAAAGCTTCAGAAAATTGAGGATATAAAAATACACTGAAATAAAAACATGGTTTTAAATTGTAATGGTGTTTTAGTGTTCTTTATAGTATTTTGATCAAATAAAATTCAGTTCTGTGAACCATTCAGAACTGAATTGAAATGCCTTTTAAACCCAATTAATTTCAGATAAAACCGAGTTGAAAACAGGATTGCAGAAGGCAGATAGAATTTTACTTTGAACAAACAAAGCCTGGGTTGTTTGAAAGAACTTGAAAAATTGGAAAAGTTATAAACTTGTATAAATGCTGCCTCATGAACAGAGAAAGAAATATCAAATTGCACACTTTTGAAATAAAAAGAACCAAGTGATCAATCTGAAGGGTTTTGCCTGTATAAACTCTGCCTAAAACCAATCAACAACTACTTACTATGAGAAAGGATTTCCTCACACCAGCTTCCTAATCAACACAGACCTCAGCGATTTGAACTAAGGGAAATGGGAACACATTGCCCAAACACACACACACAACAAATAAGGGAAGAACTGGGGGTTTCTTTCATGGCTCATTTATCTGTCAGCGGTTCATCAGCTGTCAAGACCTGTGATGATATCATGTGTGACATCTCACCTTGACCGCTGCTACCTCAGTGTTCATTTCCAGGCCAGACTCAAACCTCCTCCCTCCCGGCACAATGGCATCCGAACTTATCACGACCTTCCTCCACAATCTCACCCTCTTCCAAAGTGTTCCTTGGGGAGGCCGGCCCGGGGTGCAGGAACGGCCATATGTGTCGGCCCAGTGGCCATGCGCAGGCGCTGGCGGCTTCAGGATGCTGCCTGTCACGCTGACATCTCATGGCCACTCACAACGTTCTGACACTATCCAAAGAGCCACACTAGACTACAGAGAAACAGTCGTCACTTACTCCATTGCATTAGGTTTCTATTACTAAATCTCACTTTATTAGGATTAACATTTTTGATTTCAATATTTAGATGTATAGAAATTTTGTTAAATGCACACTAAATACAGGTTTCTACAGGTCCTTGTTAAATGTAAGAGTTTTTAAAGACCTTTTAAGACCTTTAAGAATGGTATCATTAAGTCATTTTAACTCATTTAAAAAAATGTACTGCTGTATACATTTCTGGAGAGTGCCAAATACGTCACAGAAGCTACTTTTTTTGCAGTATTTGTTTTCGCGAATCCACCAGAGGCTGCTGTGTACACTTTTTCAGATCTCAAATTTCCCTCGCCAGTGCCAATCGCACCTTCTGTTTTTGCGTAAATCCAGAGGCCGATGTGTACGCTTTTTTATATCTTAAATTTCTTTCGCGAGTACCTTTCGTGCCTGCTTGTTCTTGCGTAAAAACTGCTGTCGACTGACCGATCGACTGACCCACCCTCCTCCTTCCTTTAAGCACCGATTGAGCCACCCACCCACTTCCCTAAACCCAACCGACAGTTTTAAAGAGCAATCCAGAAAAAGAAAAGCCCTCGCCTAATTTTTACCACATTTTAAGATTTTACCACATTCTCACCCTGTATTTATTTGTTTACTTTATTTTTTGGATTCTGTTCTTGTCTTACCCGCTTTCTGACAGTTCTTCACCGGACTCGGACCCTGTTGTGGTGATTAACTCCTCCCTCATACATTCATACATGACGAGCTAACTGGACAAACTGGTAACAGCGGGAAAGCTGTCCACACGGAGGTAATCAGTCAGCTGGTAAGCGAGAAAAAGAACAGCATCATTCTGCCACGTAACATTCGTTTTAAAGATGAAATACAGCCAAATGTACTTCTGTCTAAATAATCTGTGATCTCCAGAAATGTATATAGGGCTACATTTTCAGAATGAGCCTATGTTGTTTACAGTTGTAGCATTGCTAATTATATTATCCCTTAGGCCCTGGCATTTTGTGTAAAACATGTTTATTTTATTTGAAACCAAGTTTTGAATTAACCACCCAATTTGTTTGGAAATATAAAATGTAACCTAACCTCAAATTTTTATACCGAGCCTTCAATTGCAGAAATAAGCATGTATATTTACGGTATTTTACATCTAAATAGCATGTTCTTATGTCACAATTTTTAATTTCATTACTTGGTATTATGTGATATTTTGATTCCTTTGTATTGTAGATGCAATCTGCAACCTTTTTTATTTTATACATATTAAAATGAATCACTCAGCAATTCCACATGCAGACTACTTCTGCACTGATATTTCCACATGATAATTACTCAAGGTCGGACCTTGTTGTTTCAAATAACAGTACAATGATGAGTGCATCAAAAATAATAATAGTCATGTCCATTTGTAAAGGTGAAGGTGAAAGCAAGAATCAAGATTAAGAGCTACTGTTAAATGAACATAGGAAAATTAAGACCTGTTTAAAATCATTTAAGAGAACAGTATATTTAAGACTTTTTAAGACTCTGGAAACCCTGGCTGTAAAAGGTTTCATTTGTGATTTATTTTTGGTCGTTCTACTGTTCTCCAGGTAAAAAAAATAAAATACACATCTGATCATCTAAAAAAAAAGTCATAGATCCTGAATTTCTATTCCTTCTTGACCATATTTGACAATCTTCCAGAGTAAGCTACTGAAATTCATGAGACTTTATGGGCAGAAGCTCCTTATTCCCATGTGAGGGTGGTCCATCATGGGAAAGGTCAGTGGTGTAATGCTGTTAGTCTGTGTGTTCTGTGCTCAAAGGCTCCTCTCAGCCCAAGACCTGTCACTTTTCAGTCCGCTGCTCAAAGCCATTTTCTTTAATTGAGCCCTTGTCAGTGCATTCCTCTCTACACAAACTCCATCTCTGCATCTTCTTGCTACAAGACCCCAGTTCATCCACAGTCACTTATTTGATCATGATTATGCTGACTTGCCGTTTTTTCTGATATATGGATTTATTGGCCTGAACACAAGTCAAGATGTCAAGAAAGGGCCTATATTCAAAGAGATGTTGGGGCTGAAAATGACATTTGTTTTCCATCTCATAGAATCAACAAACAGGAATTTCTTGTTTTTTTTCTAAATAAAATCGACCGTGGCCTGGCATTTACAGTTTGAAGTGAAAGTCTTTTATTTTGTGCATGCATATTATTTTGAATGTCTACTTTCAAGAGTTCACACTTAGCTAATGCTTGATACTGATTGCTGGTTTGGCATGCTGTCTCGGGAGAGAACCCTGAGCTCGGAGATACTTGAGCCTGGTCATTTAGCATAAAAGGGGGTCTGATGTCAGGAGGTCTCAAGAGCTCCTCCATGGTATAGGACGAAAGGGGGAGATAGAGTAGATGGGGGGATTCTTCAAAAACGAAGATAAGGGAAGTATTTATGTAGCCTTGAATTTGTCTGATTGGTTTATTGTGTTCAAATTTTAAAAAAGGATCCTCACAAAATTAGTGTGTAAAACTTCACTTAAATGCTTTTGAATTAATGTAGTTAATCATAAAAAGGCATTTTAGTGAAAATACATGAAATTGCACACATTTAAAAAACAAAACTGTGCTTATTATTAGCACTGTTATTATTATTATTATTATTAAATTATTTATTATTTATTTATTTATTTATTTATTTATTTATTTATTTATCATCAATAAAAACTTAGCAAACCTGAAATCACACCCAATAATAATATTATTATTAATAATAATATTATTAATAATAAATCAGTTACATTTAATAATAATTTATTCTAAATCAATTTTATATGATAATAATTAGAAAATATTAATCATTTAATTCATTAATTACTAGAAATATCTACATGAAATATTAAATTATTTATTATAATTAATAATTATATAAAAAAATAATACATTACAAGTAACACTTATAATTACTGTTGTTGTTATTATTATCCAATAAATACTAGTAATATCTACATAAAAATAATAATTCATTGTAAATCATTAAATAATAATAATAATAGTAATAGTAATAGTAATAATAGTAATAGTAATAGTAATAATAGTAATAATAAGAAGAATAATAATAATACATTAATTACAATTAATATTTACAATTTATTACATTTAACAATTATTTATTCTAAATCAATTTTATATAATAATAATAATTACTGTTATCATTGTTATAATCTATTAATTACTAATAATATCTACATTTAATATCAAATTATTTATTATAAATTAATGTTATATAATAATAATCATGCTAAAAGTCTTGGGGTTATACTAGATGGTATGCTTTCGTTTAATTCACATATTAGTAATATTTCACGATCTGACTTTTTTCACTTACATAACATTGCAAG
Source organism: Danio aesculapii (assembly GCF_903798145.1). Classification (NCBI taxonomy): domain Eukaryota; kingdom Metazoa; phylum Chordata; class Actinopteri; order Cypriniformes; family Danionidae; genus Danio; species Danio aesculapii. The sequence goes on along the minus strand of NC_079451.1, from coordinate 22,161,250 downwards.
ACTTCGCCCTTCCCTATCTCAACAAAGTACTGAAGTGCTTTTTCATGCTCTGGTTACATCAATGATTGATTACTGCAATTCCCTCCTATCTGGCATCCCTCTTAACCAACTTCACAGATTACAGCTAATCCAGAACTCAGCAGCTAGAGTAGTCCATGCAAACATGAGAACATGCAAACTCCACACAGGAATGCCAACTGACCCAGCCGAGGCCTAGACTAGAATAAGTGACCTTCTTGTGAGGCAACAGCACTACCCACTGCCCAACATAATAATAATAATATTAATAATAATAATAATAATAATAATAATAATAATAATAATAATAATAATAATAATAATGACCTGCAGGACATGCTTCTTTAAACGGCTAAAATGATGTCCCTATTACACAGCACACATTCTCTCACCTTCGGAAAAGAACAAGAGAAGACAACAACCGCGAGTGTAAAGCAAGAAGGATGGTGGCTCTTTAAAAATAAAGTTGGAAGCAGTTTTGGACAAGGCAGAGGGAGGAAGAGTAATTTGAATGGTTGTGCTAATGACCTGAGGAGGAGCAGCACAGCAGTTGTTTCGCTGATTCGATGGCAGGTCATCCCGACAGATGTTCCCAACATATGTGGAGAATTAATTACCCACTAGTAAACAAAATCTGTGATGCAGAGAGTCGTTTTGTCCAAATTTCTTTCGTTTCGCTGTTATTAGGGGCATAATTTTTCTTGATCAGCCGGGGCCACTCCAACGCGAGAGCTCAGTAATGGGGCGCGCGCGAGGGCCGCGTGCCGCACAGACGGCTCTTTAATTGGCAGAGTTGATTGTCAGCCTGCACAATGTGAAAGCCCTTGATTATCTAATTGGTTGATTGAAGCACAGCGCGCCTGCCAGGCCACTTCACCTACTTTTTCTCCCAGCGGCTGGAATGTCGGCGTTGTTTTCGCTGAGAAGAAACAACTTGGCAGGAGGAAAACACACACTGGTGAGCTTTGGGTTGCCAGTGCTGAAAGACAAGCACATCGCGGTGCCCAGAAAGGAGAGGAAACGCTGGATAAGTAACAGGAAGAGAAGCCGCACCGATGGCTTAATGACCTGAATAAAGCAGCACTTAGAAGAGAGGACAATTAAGTCTTTCTTTATGCCATTATATTGGCTGGCGCGACACACACTCACACGCAAAAAGTTCCAGCTTAATTGAAAGATGGAGACGTGCATTAACCAGGCACACTGTCTCTCAGGAAGCTAAAATGAAAATCAATTCATAAATAAGGAATGACATTGTCCTCACAAACAAGGCGGAAAATTGCAGGAGGTAGTTAGAAGTCTCTCAACATCAGATAATATTGATTTTTCCACCTCCTTGTTCACACCTTCAGTTTAATATTAGATTACTTAAAGAGCCACCCCTTCAAGGTGAATTATGCATTTCTATATGAAGCGCAGCCGGGTTAAGGACAGCAGTCAATTCATATGACAGACCTCTTCTGAATGCTACTGTATGATCACAACAAGGGATTTTAATGTCTAATTAATATTAATTATCATCACAATTATCATCGTTTAGAAATCCATTCTTAATCGTTATCTAGAAATGAAATAATTATATACTAAAATAAGTATTAACATTGATTGATTGATTGATTTCTGGGGGCAAAATGGATGAACAGTATCAGCATTATTTAAGCCCAATCTACAAATAAAAATGTACTTTTTTTTAATTATTGAGTTTCTATTGGTGCGTTATTTTTATCATGTTTGTCAACTTAAACATTTCTATGCAGCTCTTCATCATTAAAACCCTCTACCGCACGCATTATGATAAATCTATTTAAAAAAATATTTGACTGTTTTTCTTTTCTTAAAATGGCTTAACTTGAAGTGCTGTTAAAAAAATGTGAAAAAAAATTTAAGGCACTTTAAGAAATATTTGCCATATGGCAACAACGTCCAACAGTGGATCTAACTTTCAAAGTTAAATATTTACTTATAATTAAGAATTTTGTTGTTTGAAATGATTTAATTGGTGTTGCAGTATTATAAGCTTTAACACAGAACTTATAAAAGACACCTCATACATACTTTTCTAAAAACTTATATTCCAACAGTTTTCATTCATTCCATTCTTTTTTGCTGAATATTATTAAAAACAAACCTAATATTGTATTATCGTGTATACAACATACAGTAAATATAAATATTTTCTCCAGTAAATATTATAACAAATAAATAACAAGTCTAGTATATCCAGATGCATCAGAATAATGTAGCTACTAGCTAACAATGTTTATGTATATTATACTATATACTATACTACGCCTGTCTTATCTGCCTCTGAGCTAACTTACCTGAACTGTATCTATCAAATATCCAGTCTGCATCATTCTCATGCTCACTAAAACCCATCTTATCCTCACTTTCGCCTGCAGGAAGAACCAGTTCTGTCCTTTTCTTGTGTCACTTACCATAGAACATGGTGGTGCTTACTACACTGTTCCCTTTATTCAAATCTATTCAAAAGTAGTATCGCGATTATACTTTATCCATAATGCAAATGTCATTAACATACAACTAATCAACATTATATTACTAGCATTCATGTTGTTTTTGTTACAACTTAAAAGTTCACAGCTGACCTCGCTGGCTGGCTAGCTAACTCATTGCAATATTGCACGTTCCACTATTGCGCAGTGTTGCCATTTGGTAACACATACATTTGATCGATTTATAAGAAACTAATTTGATTAAAACAAATTGTTGTGAATGTCATCATAACTTACTAGAGGTGATGTTTCAGATTTTTTTTTGTGGATCTGACATATTTGATCCTTTTTTTATTGATGTTTACATTTGCATTTAGCAACTACTCACAATAAACACCAATCTGTCAGAAATTGCGCTACAGAAAAATAGCATGTCATGTGACGTAACCAAAGCACATCATTGGCTACTCTAAGGTCTTCTCTTTCCACCAAAAAAAATAATGTTGGTCTTTAAGAAACAGTGGCAGGGAAATTAACATAAGTATCATATTGCCATATGGTGACACCGTGCAGTAAAGGGTTAACTGATGAGCAACAAAGTTGTGTAATTGTATTTAATGTAGCACAAATTTGACTGCTGCTCTACGAAACGGTTGACCATGTTTTATTGTTTTAAATAATGACTGTTAAAGTAATTTAAAGAATGACTGTTGTAAATAATGGTTTACATACACAGCATTGTTGGTTTACATCCAAATCTAACAAACAGAATCCTGTTGCACTACTAGACTTAATTTGGGTTTTAAAAACAAACAAGAAAAAATGTTAAATGAGAATCTGAAATATTCAATGGCATACATCAAAAAATAAAGGTGATTTCTTATTCAAAAAAGTTCAAAATAAAACATTTTTGAATACGAAATCACCTTTATTTTTTTACACTTCATATTTTCAGATTTTTCCTGGTAGATGTATTAATTCCGATACTTTTACCATAAACCATAAACATATCTACCATTTGGTAGAGGTTGAGATTTCAGAAATTATGGGATGTGTTGAAAAAAATGCATGAAGTGTGTTAACTAGCGACATTAGGAGTTTTTTTCTTAGTGGGGTAGTTAAAAGGTTAAAACATATGCCCCACTATTGATGATTTTGTCAGCAAAGTCCTCAATGCTTTGTCATTTTAATTGAAGAACTCCGCTCAGACCTGGAAACTAGCAAAGTGACCAAAATGATCTATATATTGCTCTAGCACACCTAATTAGTGCCTTACTCAATCATATGGAGTAGGTGATTGATGTACTTAATGCAGCATGGCAGTGTGATTAGTTAAGGTTTAGCTTTATATATATATATCACTTTTGTGTTGATTAGAGGTCTCGTTATGTATATCGGCACTGGTGATAACAATGGCTGTGTTCACATGGACATCAGTAATCAAATTATTTGCCTTAGTCTAAATAAGACAATAAAATGATTAAGGTGTTTAGACAAGTATTTTTTTAAATGTTCCTTTTATAATCCCGTTTTGCGTGTTATAGCACAAAGATCTATTAACATCATTGCGTCACACCTTTATCCACGTTTCCTCCAGAGTTTCATGTAATTTCAGGAGTTTCATTTTAGTTTTTCAACTTTTAATCAGGTAAATAGCATTTCATTCATGCCCTCGTGATAAAGGTATTGGATGCGAGTATGAAGTAAGGACTGATGGAAGAGTGTTGTTTTAAAGGGCACCTATGTTGAAAAATCTACTTTTCAAGCTGTTTGGACAGAAATGTGTGTAAGTATAGTATATAAACTGTCATATTGGGGTGAAATAAACACACCCAGTCCTTTCTTTTCAAATTTAACAACATAAAAACGGTGGACCAATTGGAGCGGTTTTCAGATCGACAGCAACTTGATGTAGGAGTGTGGTCCCCCCACCCACCAATATTAATTTGTCAGCTGCGCGCATTAACATGTCCCGGTAGTCACGTGTATAATCATATCATCAAGAGAGGATGAGCGCAAAGCAGCCGGGAATAAAAGGTGTGTTCAGTTCGCTTGGTTCATCAATCATCATCAAACGTGATCAAGAGTGAGTTTCACATGTTTAAAATGTTTTAAAACAGAGCATGTGTGTAATGAATTACAGCGATTTACTTCAGATGCACTTAATCAGCACAGCCGCATGTCAGAACAATTATAATAGAAGATGCTTCAATCGCGGTTTGTGGACGTTAAATCAGGTTTATTTTGTACATTAACAACAGATATCCATACAGCAGTGGAGATTACCAGTATCATGTCACATGTGCGTGCAAATCGAGTGCAAAGCTTAACGCGCTATGTGGACTCATCTAAACCCAGTAGACATTTGCATTGTCTTTTGCTCTGACCCACACAACTGACAAATAGTTTTACTTTGTAACAAACACTGAAGTCGCATTTCTTGATGCTGCGGCAGACTGTGTGCAGTGACAGTGGGTTTCTGAGGAAGTCCATCTAACATTTACTGTAACGTTTAATTTAGATGTTCTATAAACCGTTTTATTATGTGAAATCAATACAAATCTAAATGTATAAATTTTTACAAAATACATTTAAGTGGTCGAGTGAAAACACTGGAGATCTTTGTACTTTTGTCAATGAAAGAAAAGTTGAAGAAAAGAACAAATAAAAGATTCTCGATTTCAATTAATTTATGCAAAACTTCCCAGACTTTCGGAATTGTGGTTGTATGACCTATTCATCTAATCTGGTGTTCTTTTATCAGATAATGCAATAATGAGACTTACAGTAATGAAGAACTCTAGAGAAGCAGCAGATCTCGGAGTGTGGCCTCTCAGAGAGTGCTTTTTGATGGGCTCTCTAGACAGGTCTTGGCTTCAGCTCTGCCGTGGATCTCAGCCAACACGAAGAGAAGAGAATGAGGCACGCTGACGGCGGGACGTCCTCTTCACAGAGTGAAGCCATATGCAGAAGAGAGGAGAAGCCACTGAGGAGGGAGAGAATGAAGAAGAGCCATATAGTCTACTAATGAGTAGAGACAGCGAAAATATGAAAAAAAGCCTTGTCTTCATACTTCTGTCTCTGGGAAAACTTTTTCCCTGGCCAGAAGTGTGTAATAGATATGGAATATCAGGGGGATATAGAAATACCCAAATAGAATTTGACCATCAATAAACAGTTAACTCTCAAAGTAACTCTCAAAGCTGACATTAAACGACTATCTACCCAATATATTCACCATGTAGTTTATTCATGTATTTTCATTTATTTAAATTACATTTATTTTCTGTTGCAACAATGTATATGATATCTTTTTGTACTTTTTAACGCAATTTACACATACTACCATGACTACTAACATTACTACATTACATTACACATTACTAACATGACTAATCTATACTGGTTTTTTTAAGTAATGCATTAAATTTTCATGCATTCATTCATTTTCCCTAGGCTTAATCCCTTTATTCATCAGGGGTCGCCACAGCGGAATGAACCGCCAACTTACCCAGCATATGTTTTACTTAGCTGATGCCCTTCCAGCTGCAACCCAGTACTGGGAAACACCCATACACTCTCATTCGCACACATACCTACAGCCAATTTAGCTTACCCAATTCACCTTTAGCACATGTCTTGGGATTTGTGGAGGAAACCGGAGCACCTGGAGGAAACCCACGCGAACACGGGAAGAACATGCAAACTCCACACAGAAATGCCAACTGGTCCAGCCGGGACTCGAACCAGCGACCTTCTTGCTGTGAGGCGACGGTGCTAACCACTGAGCCACCGTGTCACCATTGGAATTTTTAAGACAGAATAAAACTCAAAGTAGCAATTTAAAGTAACATACTGTTCATAAATTGTAAACACTAAAAACAAATAGCCACTAAAACTGTCAATAACCAGCATGAGATAAAAAAAAAACCTAATTCACCTTATATATTATGAACAATTCATCCAAGTTTATTTTATTTACTTCATCATTTTCTCTGGTGCATCATGTGAACTCTCCAAAAAGTCACCCTCACAAGACCTGCCTCTCTCTTCTTCTTTTTGCCTACATCCAGTCAAACAGCTGGATCTTGTCCATTTTCTTCTTTTCCACTCAGATGTTAACCCTTATGTGCTGTTGGGAATGTTTTCATCCACTCTGGTGTGATTTGAGTCTTAATTTGGCTATAACATTTCAGGTAGCGGGATGGTTTATGGTGACAAATCTTATTTTGACACATTTTGGGAAAATGGTTTGAAATTTTAAAAACTCAATACACTCTGGGCAAATTTACTACCCTTTTGTTTTGTTTGGGATGAAAACATCAGCTAACTTTAACTGCTATAAAATGCATCAGATAAATATTTTTCTTTTTTTTTTTATATAAATCTGTTAATCAACCTTAGTCCTGATCAAAACTACTAAATTTGTAAAAAGCTACAGTATTTTAAACTCTTTAATTGCCAAATTCATAAATGATGTCACTGATTTGGTGAAAAAAACCCCACAAAATTAATTATTTTTATATAAAAGTAATTGTGGACTGGATTTATTTTTACATTTGATCACAGTCTTGGACGTGTAAGATTACATTAGAAGACACATTGCTTTTGATGTATTGTTAGATTTTCATTCTTTTCTCTCTAATTTACTGTTGGTGGCTGTTTTTGTCCCATTGACTTCCATTATAACCACCATTTTTGATTGCAAAGCCATGACACCATATAATCATGCATTTTTGATTGTTGGTGGTTTCAATCAAATTTATCATTTTTACTGTTGATTATGAGTTGGCACCATTAAAACTTTAGAATAGTTAGAAAAGCTTAGTTTTTGCATTTATATGGATGGAGTTAACATGACAAAATGTAGTAAATTTGAACAGTGCACAAGGGTTAATCACGACATGGAAGCTATTGCAGCATTAAAATATTATTAAACCAAGTCAAGTTTGGTTTAGGTGTAAAATATCCATTTGATCGGATTACCTTCTACTGTATGATGTTGTGGTTTTATCTTGAATTTAAAATCATCAAGAACTCTTGCCAATAGAAACTGTTGTCAAGAATTTAAAATTTGATTTGTTTATCTAAATCAAACAAACAGTTTCGAGTGAACTTCTCCAACCAAAAATCATCCAACTGTAAGCTGCAAATCTGGCTGAAGTTCTTGGTGAAGCAAACGAGCAATCATTCATTCATTGTTTCTGGCTGTGAGGGAATGACGGTGTGAGGCTGCTGAGGCTCCGGGTCGGTCTGGGGTTTGGGGTCAGACTCATCATTCAGGCCATCACTCACAGACAAGAGAGGGGGTCCCGGCGTGGAGGGTGGGGTGTGTGAGGGGGTCAGAGTGCTGACAGTGAAGTGATGGGCTGTCTTAGTTCACTGCTGAGCCACAGCAGGACGTGTCAGAGTTGTAGGCTCACTGCCCGCGTTGCTCGCCTCCTGCCTGCCTGTCCGACCAGCCAAAACAGACTCACTTAACTCACTGCAACAAGAAGCACATCTCTCTCACTCACTGCCTCTCTGCTTTACTACTGCTTTAAGATTTTGAAGTATAGTAAATATAGTATGAAACTCAAACGAGCATGAGAGAAAGTTCCACCATCAGCCATAGTGAAACTACAAGAATAAATACTAAAAATGTATCATAATTATACATTGATTATTATTATTATTAAGATTGTTTACATTGTTTCAGTATGTATGCACTATGATAATCCTGGATTATGCAGAATGAACCACAAACTTATCCAGCATATGTTTTACACAGCGGATGCCCTTCCAGCTGCAACCTAGTACTGGTAAACATCCATACACTCTTGCAATTACACTCATAGACTACGGCCAATTTACTTTATTCAATTCACCTATAGCATTTGTCTTTGAACTGTGGGGGAAATCTGAGAATTTAAATGCCAACTGGCCCCGCCGAGACTCGAACCAACGAACTTCTTGCTGCGAGACGACAGTGCTAACCACTGAGCCACTGTGTCACCATTGAAACATAAATCAACATGCTATTTATTTAGATTTTGGGCTGAAATGGGACTTGGACATGTCTTTATACGTTTAATTATACATAATATTCGAAATAATAATATTAATAATAATAATATAATAATAATTATTATATTATTATTATTATTATTATTATTATTATTATTATTATTATATTATATAGCTGCTAGCAGCAATTATCAGGACCAAGTAGCCCAGTGACCACAACATAAATAAGCACGGCAACAAGCTACAGAGCAACTGGAAAATTCTATAACTTTTTTGCAGCATGGTCTGAGTCAAACTTGGTGGAAATTGGGCTAACGATCTATGGGGAGTTCAAAACAACAGATTTTCAATCTAATTCAAGATGGTGGACAGAAAGTGCATTTGAATTGGGTTGAGCCAGGAAATCGGAGGAAAGATTACTTTGATTGTAGCCCATTGGGTTCAAAAGTTATAAAGATAAACATAAGTGAAAATTTGGACAAGTGGTGGCTCTAGAGAGTTTGAACTTGAGAGTCCAAATTTGTTGTAGTTGAAGATCAGACTGTCTTCTATTGGTGTGCCAAAGTTTGCACAAATTCTGCAAACGGTTCGAAGAGCTGCCATAGACTCCCAAAGAATAATAATAATAATAATAATAATAATAATAATAATAATAATAATAATAATAATAATACTGAAACGGATACAATAGGTGCCTACGCAGGGCTTGGCCCCTAATAAATTTTTGATAAGCAGCTTGAGAGAGGAAAATGTTCACTGTAAAAATGATATGACTAAAAGTAGGTGTGTCAAAATTAATTGTTTCTTCGATGCACCCCCATGCAGACGCAGACAATTCGGTATCGGTTTAGTAATAATCATAAACGGTTATTATGTATGCACTATGTCACGGTAGCTTAATATAGCGAGGGAGGCCAGCGCGAGTATTTACAACGTTCATACTATATAAAAATGCAGAAACTCTGCACATTTTCACTGCGTGTGTGTTTGCTGGACTTTCAGTCTTTCACTGACACTTACAGCAAAAACCCCTATTTCGCTGCGATTGAGAAAATCAAAGTAAACTCCATTTCTCTCTCTCTCTCTCTCTCTCTGTGTGGCCCATTTAACCTGCTGCCATGACTTTTCCTCTCCTCTCAGCTGTTACAGCGATACCTCTGGACACAGACATGAGCGCGTGTCTGCAGAGTTTTCTCCACCGTGTCTATCATGGATCAGCTGTGATTGCCGCTGCTGTTTATCAGTGTTTAAACCAGGCTTTACTCATCTGTGAAGAGCGCCAGCCCGTAGAGCCAATCGCAGCCCTTTCCGTTGAGCATGTAACCAATCAAAGGGGTGTAAGAAAGAACTTGCTAGACAGGACTCAGAAAGCGAGCGGGATATTTATATTTGTTTATTTGCTACAAATGCTCGTGTTGTTTAAAGGTAGTTTGCATATCTGACTGTTTGTATTAAAGGGCAAAATTGTGTTACAAATAGTATATAAATATGTTTATATATTTTAATACAAGAATTTTTGTGCTGTGAAGAAAATATAAAACTGTCTATGGAAAGCATCGTCAATGCACCGTGATGCACAGAGATACCTTATTGAACCGAATTGATGGCGTGATAATCATAACCAAACCATGAGACCAGTGTAGGTTCACACCTCTAACCCAATATTTACTTTCACTAAAAAGAATTTCAGATTTCAACGTTTTTTTTGTTACACAACATTTTACTTAATACTTTATTCTGTTTGACTGATGTAAGCTAGAACAAGATAACCTTTGATTTAACAACAACAACAACAAAAGACATTAGGCAGCAAGAATTTTACAGTGTTTTATCTCTACTAAAAAGCCAATGATCTTCCTTAACCTAAGTGTAAACTAATGACCAACAATCAACCTAATTTTCATTCACTTTTGATTCAGACAAAAAAGTTTGTCTGCTTCAATACACAGCTAAATGCCAGCATCAGTTGTTGCCATCTACAGTAACACATCAGCTTTCATCCATCTTTTAAACCTGGAATCTGTTTGCAGCCTTTCATGCAAATGCATCTCATTTGAGACTAACGCACGGCAATCTGCAAAATTAAAAGACACAAATCTCCTCTATCGTCCCCTGAGCGGAGAATGAACCTTAAGTAGAGACTGAGCGCTTTGTAATCTGCGTTAATGTGCTTGTAGGCATGGATTTGAATAGCGGCGAATGGAGCGGGCGACTGGAGATGAGATGCCCGCCAGATGCTGTGGCAGATGTGTGGCACAGCTCACTTGGGTGATTCCATAATTACATTTCGCATGCAGATACGAGCAGGCATTTCATGCTGCTTCAACGCAAGCCTCGGCCCCTCTGACTTCCCTCAGACTAATGCATAATATTGTGACAGAACCGAGTGTGGTTTACTGATCATCCTATTGATTTATATGCTTCCAAACATCAGCTGCAGGCAGCAACAGATGTTTGTGGTCTGTTATCAATCCGTGTTTTGATTGTGCACTGTTTTTACTTGGATAAGATGTTTGGCTGGGTCAATCAGAGCTCGAGAGCGCGGTTAAGCTTGATTTGTGGTATGGAAATTTTGAATCTTGGGGTTAATGATGATTTGTGGTCAGAGATGTGGCTTAGCAGATACAAACACCTTGAGTGATCAGTTTGAATTGGGTTTGCGTCAATTTCTGATAACCTCATCCTTCTGTATATTTCCAAATATTTGTCCATCTTCCATAACAAAAGATTAAAGTTTTTAGTTATAATAATGCTCAAAACCTGTACCCTATTAAAAACAAAAGAAGTTGCCCTGTTCCATACAAAAAAAAAAGTGAAGAAGTTAAATACAGGTAAAAATATGCCTAATTTTCATCATGACTTTCGCAATGCAACAATACAAGTTTTGCAGATTTACAAACCTATTTTTGTTCAATTAATAAAAATAATATTTGAGGGTGCTTTCACATCTGTGGTTCGGTTCATTTGGTCCAGACCAATGGCAACAAATGATATATCGTTGCATTTTTCTGCCGTTTTTCGGTCCTTTTTACACCACACTGATTGCTTTGGTCCGAACCAGTTAAAAAGAACCAAAACGCAGTCATGTGACAAAATCCCCATCACTTATTGGCCAGATGTTATTGAACGCATTTCCTAAACTGCTTTTCGACTGGTCAGAATGAACGTGCAGGAAAATGCCAAAGGAACTCCTGGAAGTAAACAAACTAGCAGACACAAAATGTCGCTTATTACTATGGAGGGATGACTGCGCTGGCGGACTGTATCCCTGGTCATAGTATACTATATAGATTGAATACATCACGTTAGACAAACTATACATTTCGAAAAGGGAAAACTTTTTTTTTAATGCATTGCAAACGACGAAAGTGCATCGCAAGTCACTTCAAGATGAGGCGTGAATTTATTTAGCGAACTGCGACATGGTCATCTTCCGGAAATATTACCAACGATCCATCATTCAAATTGTTGGTAAAGCGCTGTCAACAAAAAATTTTCCTCCACACCCCATAAGATGAGACATCGCATTGGAATACGGCAGCAGGATTAGTCCAAAAAGGCAGAGTACTTTTTGTGATTGGGTCTGTTTTAGTTCGGATCATGTTCTTACCATAAATAAAACGCTCCAGGGTTTGTTTGAAAGCATACCGAGACCACCTCTTTTTTGGTCCACTTTTGGTGCGCACTTGTGTAAGGCAGGTGTGAAACCATCTAAATTGTAAATGTATCATAAATTAAATGCAAAAAGATAAATTTAAAAAGCTAAACTAACTTATTATTAAAAACTTACTAACTTATTATTTCATTGATTGAAAACTGATTGATGGACTGACTTGAGTTGAACTGTAATCACCAAAAAACGTGTTTGTAGCAAGCAAAGGTGTTAACTAGTATTTACCATAATGTGCAGAACTTTTTTTCTCTCTTGGTCATGTATTGTCTCTCTAATCTCAATGGCACTAAGTTAATCTTAACACTAATTTAAACTGCTTACTGCCATACAGTAGTGGAAAGAGTATTAATAAAAATCATACTCAGGTAAAGTACCAATACTTGGCCAAAAATGTAGCGCAAGTAAAGTATCTCTTGTAAATATTGCTCAAAGAAAGATTAAAAAGTAGCCATTTTAGAAGTACTCAAGGGTATTGAGTAGTGAGTATAACACTGTGAAAGGCTGATGCACTTACATGTAATTTTTACAGGAATGTGTACACGAAACATTCTGTAGTGCAACTTGCTATTGTTTAAGGCCATTTGGCAATTTCAGTCATACAATAAAAATCCTTCAATATCGTCTCTGGGTCAATATGTGTAAAGATTTTGGATATCTTCTTGAACACTTTTAATGCTTCCAAACATTTTGCTGCTTTTATAAAGCGACTATGTCTTAAGGTTGTTAATTTCTTTGTGCGATTTAATTGAACAGGAATTACAGGATACAGGATTTTTCTACTTAGCCAATCCCCATAGACAAGAAAAATAAAGTAGTGACTGGCGGTTGAAGAAAAATAGTGGAGTAAAAGTACAGATACAGAACAAAAATAGACTCAATGGAAAGTAATAGTATATTTTTAAAACTACTTAATTAATTACAATTCCTGAGCAAAACTGCTCTATTACAATAATTAGAGTATTTGTGATTTGTTACTTTACACCACAGCTGCCATATCTTGAAGCTGCATATCATGGTCCTCCAAAATACACAGACTAAGATAAACTACATAACATTGCAATCAGTGATGTTATCGTGCATAAATTAGCTGGCCCATTTCTGTCTCTGTAGGGCACTTACAAAAAGCCCTTTTGTTTTCACTTTGAAGTCCAAACACACAGGAATCTCTACAAACCAATCCAAATAGACTCCAGCAGCCCAGGCGATGATGAATACCGATCACAAGAGGTATTGACAAGCATTTGTTCTCCCTGCTACATCACAAAAAGACAGGTGTCTGTCTTAAACAGGCCTATTGACAGCTTTGTACCTCTGGCGATTGTCAGCCGTCTGAGTGACAAGGCATTATTGATAGATAGGATGTGCTGACGTGCCTTTAAGAAGCGGTTGAGAGAGAAACAAAGAAAGACTTTTCAAACTGGCATGATCACCTGTATAGTATATGGGTGGCTTAAAACTATGGCACTTTTTTCCCGCTGGTATTTACTGCAATAACAATATCATTGACAATGATAAAAAGTATCCACTGAGTGACAAAATAAATCCTGTATCTTTAGGAAAGCGATTTATTTAATAATTTATTTGTATATTTTTTTCAAATAAACACATTTAAAAAGGGTGTAATGTCTTTTTAATACATACTGGAAGCTAGAGAAAGCCCTCACACATAAACTCCACATATGCATCACAGAAGTGAGTAGAAAGATGATAGAAACACTTAAACTGACCAAATATGCAGGCAATAAGCAGATTGTTGGTTCTTCAAGCCATCCCGGGTATTTTTATAAGAAAGCTACATAATGCAATGCTGCTAATCAACATAGCATATCATCACTGTTAAGAAAACTATAAATTAGTATGATTTCTTCCTTATTGTGTGATATAAAACCACAAAAATGTATGATTTCAAACCCTCAACCGATGTTACGAAATGAATTTGGAGTAAATGTTTGTCAGGAAATCTGTAAACACGCCAAACTTTATCACACTGATTAAAGTGGCAGATTCCAGATTGTAGGTTTTATTTGTAACATTGCAGAATGATTCATTCATATCATGGGGAAGATTTTTATCAATACATCATAGGGCTGCATGATTAATCGAAAAAAGATCACGATTTGACCCCCCGACACAATCTTAATCCAGCATCTCTACGATTCAGCCAATAATATTTTCAAGTTTGGGAGAAGCGTAAAGGAGGTCGCTCAAGTATTCACATTGTTTTACACACCTCCAAATGGTGTTGAAAGACTCACATACTGTCGGTGCAATAGCCTAGTGGTTAGCGCGTTGACATTTTGTGCAGTTGCACGTCAGGGCGTCCCGAGTTCCCGGCTCGAGGACATTTCTCAACCCTACCCCCCTTCTCTCTCTCTTTCTCTCCAACTTCGCTTCCTGTCTAAATACTGTCCTACCTAATAAAGGCAAAAAGGCCAAAAATAAATCTTTAAAAATAAAAAAAAAGAAAGACCCATACTGTATTTAAAAGGTATAAATTACCCAAAAAGTGTGATTTCTGTCTTAATGTAATGATGTATTCACAGCCCCGAAATGACACGTGAGGTGACGCACTGTGTTTACCACTGAGAGGATGTAACTGATGTCTATTTTAGTCAACAGAACCTGCATAGGCTGTAAATAACAGGCAATAAAGTTGTTATTAATGTTCAGTTTGTTGCACAGAGCGATTGTTTGGGGGCTGCGTGGGAAATATGATTTCATGTATGTTTTTTTTTTCTCAAAGTGACGGCAGCCACAACATGAGCGCACTCGGCCGTTTAAAGTGAAACCAAAAGTGCGTACATCATTTAAATGATCGGATCACCTTTTACAGTTAAAATTACGACAAGCATTTGATGTTTTATCTTTCATAGTGAACGCAAAGTGTTGTGCTTGAAAATAAATGTTTACCAGTGTCAGAATAACTACTCTAACCTATAATGTTGAATATAATGCAAGAGAGAATATGATAATGACAAATGTCAAATTTTACCAGTGACAAAAAAGGTCTAATAATGTTGTCAATGACAGATTGCAAGCATATGTTTCAAACATAATAATTCAACTTTATAATTATGATTAGTTGCATTCTGATGCCATCACTTTACTGCGCATTAACAACCAGGACAGGAAGTTAATTCAAGTCCACCATTTAAAGTCTACACAAACTGTACAATTTTTACCAACAGTAGACTACACATATTATTATTATTGTTGTTTTACCATACGTTTGGGAAATAACATTAACATGTGCCTGCTCATATTAACCTTTAATTTACATCTACAGAATCATGAGAAAATCGTGATCTTGATTTTAAGCAACAAAAAAAAAATGTGATTCTCATTTTAGCCAGAATCATGCAGCTGTAATACATTACAAACAGATCTCGCCTACTCCTACCAGAGAGTAGCAGACTTCAAAAAGTGACCATCTATTGGCCTGTGTGTCTGCCTGGTCATGACAGCAGTGGATTACTAATGGTCAGGATACATGAGTTGGCTGAGGTGTTTGCCCTGACATAACAAGAATAAAGATGATGCTAATGGGTGGTGGAGGGACGTGTCAGCTGTGGCCCACACCGAGTGACCCCAGGGCCCAACGGTGACCCCGGGCTCTGGCAGGGTGGACAGGTACAGCTCACCGTGAGGCTGTGCCCCTGCCTGGCTCTGCTCAGAGAATCAATCAGGCCAGCTGTCAGAGACTAACCTAAGCAGACAGCAGGGCTATGGAGAGATGGAGAGGGACACTCCCATCGGGACACCACACGCATCTACTTCCAATACTAAGAACCAGCCTAACTAGAAAAAAAAAAAACATAATACATTTTCTGGGTAAAAATGTCATTTGGATGTCAAAGTAGAGAACATATATCTATATAAGCTTTTCTCTGCTGATAAAAACAACAGACCACATCACATTACTAGTTATTGCTGTTTATACAATAAGTTGAAGGCATCACTTTAGTACTTACAAGCTGATTGTGTGTATTGTTACTGGTGTGCACCTCGGAACAATGAAACTTGCTGTTTAGTGGATAACTAGCTAGCATAACTGTGACACACATCTGTCAATTGAACCACACTGATTAAAACTTTCATTAGTGGCATCATTTAAGCAGTGGTGTGAAAGCTTCTGATTACAAAGTTTAAGATGTAAATAATGTCAGACTACTGCTGTCAAAAATTAGCATCTAATATGCCTTTTGAGCGAATGATTCAATGACTCACTCTGTAAAACAGCCACTTGCTGGTTATTTATTCTTGCTGAATTATTTAGGAACTTCAAGAGTCACTTCTGGCGACACGGTGGCTCAGTGGTTAACACTTTCGCCTTACAGCCAGAAGGTCGCTAGTTCGAGTGTCGACTGGGTGAGTTGGCATTTCTGTGTGGAGTTTGCATGTTCTTCCAATGTTCGGTGGGTTTCCTTCGGGTGCTCCGATTTCCACCACAGTCCAAAGACATGTGCTATAGGTGAACTGAACAAGCTAAATTGGGTAGTGTATGTGTGTGAATGAGTGTGTATAGTTGTTTTCTAATACGGACTAAGCCAAAGGAAAATGACTGAATGATCACTTCTCACTGTTGCTCAAAAATAAATTTATTTTTTTAGTATATTATGTATAAATGTATAACAAGCAATATTGCATCCTTGTGTTCTCATACAATGTTTTCAACAATCGTCAAAGTTCAATTCCAATACTCAAGACCTCAAATATAAAGAATGCACTGAAGAACCTGGATGGTTCTTGATATGAAGATCGAAAGTCCCAGAAGTCATTGCGGCTAAATAAAGCAGAGAGAAGCACAGCACTTCTCTATTTACCAACATTTATAGTTCAGAATATCTCAAGAGTTTCCCATTACAACCACATGAAAATAAGCCAATATTAAAATTTGTTTTAGTTGTATTGTGAAAAGTAACTACATTTTCGCATGTATTATACAGATTGGAACAGGGAAAAATATTTTTAAATGTAATGTTATTATTATTTTAAAGTAAAATTTCTCACATGATGGTTTGTGTTCTCGCATCCTTTAAAAGTTCATTCCTCCGAGGTAGCCTGGCAAGGTAACCTTCATGAAAATGCAAGTCTGTTCTTGAAACTGAGTTACAGCCATTCACTTCGTTTCTAAATGAATCAGCCATTTTAAAAAAAAAAAATGAATGAAAGTGAAAGTGAGTCTGTGAATCACTTTGAGACACTTTGCTGCCACTTACTGGTGATTTTAATTTAATTATTTCATGTATTTAATCCACCTAAGGACCTAGAACAAAAGTGCACTTATCGTTAAATTAGACATAAAATCCTAATATATATTTGTGTCAATAAAGCACAGGCCTATTTGTTACTTTTACGTTTTTTGCTGCTTTTTTTTAGGTCAAACAAGTGCTAAACAAAACTATCATTAGACATTTAACGGCAAAACAATACATCCATACGCTTATCTGTCAGTCCATTGTTCGTGACTGTTTGGTACCGTACTATCTTGTTACTGAGTATTAAGTAGGATATTTTAGGCTGCATCCAGCTAATTTTCAATCTGCAAGCTTTACATATTAAGAGTCAGTAAATTATTACAGCTCAGCTCAATGTTTTGTGCCTTATAATATAGTTTTGTTGCAAGTTCCCATGTAATAAGTGAGATAATGTACATTCAGCCGATTGTTTTTCCAGAATAAATGCCATCAGTTTTATACAACAGCCTTCTGCTTTGTGTCAGGTTGCTGATAAGCCTGTCTGGCTTTATTCTGCAGTAATAACCAGCTGGATATACTATATTATCCCTTACTTAATCAAACAGGGCTATCACTGGTGCACCTAAAAAGTTTGTGCATGAAGCTTATATAAAATAATTGTATATCTTTATACCAGCTGTTCTAGCAATGTGGTTAATAATATAAATTTGGTTAAAATACAAATCATTAATGGGCTTTAGATAGATTTCTTTACATTTAATGTAAAAAAAAAAAAACACCTAAGCTACTCAATTGGACCACACTATCATGTATGTTTTCCCTTCCTCTCTGTCTTTAGCATCAGAGGCTCTATGACCTTCTCTTCAGTGGCTCCTGAAGCGCACACACACACGCACATACACAAACACTGACACGTCCTGCCTAAGTCCGTGTCTTGCATCACCTCAGGAAACTTGTGGCTAATTTCATTATTTTTGGGGGGGGAGAAGCAAAGAGAGAATGCAAATGAATGCAGACAGCTGGTGCCTTCCTGGTGGCGAGGAGTGATGGAGGGCCCCAAGGCCTCGCTCATCAGCCCCTCGTCCTGCTTCCTCTTTTCAGACAGAAGCCCACCGGGGAGAAGGCGGGGAGGCCGCTCCGACAGCGGGACCAGATGGTCCGAGAGGTAAAAAGCACGGCTCATTCAGTTAGCGCGACGCTATCGGTCACCTGGGCGACGGTGCTAATGCCTGCGCAGCCTACGGGCGTCCAATGAGCTTGAGGTGCGCTGTTTCTCTGCCGGACCCCCTTGTGAGGAGAGATGGGCCTTCCAGTCAATCACACACACTCTCTTACATACATGTACAGAGAGCACGAGTTTATCGTGGCTGCTGCCTTCTGGTCTTTGACCTGGCTCCATTTGTTTAGAAAGCTCAAGCAGCTGTGCAGGGTTACTGGGTATAAAGATAAATGTAGATCTTTATGAATATGCACATTTATGTATTAATGTTCAGTGCTTGCAAACTGCCTAACTCAGCTTTAGAGTTTTACTTTGAACTAAAGAAAAAAAGGGAAATATTACAGTTTAAATATGTTTTAAATAAGACTTTAAGTTATTTTATTTGTGCTGCCAAAATACACTTGATAAGAAAATTGTAAGAATACTTTAAAAATGAAAATACAAACAACCAATTAATAAACAAGTATTATTATATTATTTCATTTTCTTTTCGGCTTAGTCCCTGGGGAGAACATGCAAACTCCACACAGAAATGCCAACTGACCCAGCCGAGGCTCGAACCAGTGACTTTCTTACTGTAAAGCGACAGCGCTACCCACTGCGCCACCACACCACCCTTTATATTATTAATTAATTCATTTTCTTTTCGGCTTAGTCCTTAATAATCAGGGTTCACCACAGCAGAATGAACCACCAACTTATCCAGCATATGTTTTACGCAGCGGATGCCCTTCCAGCTACAACCCAGCACTGGGAAACACCCATACACTCTTTGCAATCACACCCACACATACACTACGGCCAATTTAGTTTATTCAGTAATTTAGTTTATTCAATTCCCCTATAGCGCATGTGTTTGGACTGTGGGGGAAACCGGAGCACCCGGAGGACAACACGGGAGAACATGCAAACGCCACACAGAAATGCCAACTGACCGGCGTTTCAAGCAGGCACTCGAACCAGCGACCTTCTTGCTGTAAGGAAACAACGCTAGCCACTGCGCCACCATGTCGCCCCACCTTTATATTATATTATATTAATTATATTATATTATATTATATTATATTATATATTATATTTACAAAAGTAAATGTACTTAATTAAAAATATATTAACAGAACAGTTCAAATGTTTTCATAAAGGATTACTTATTATAACTTGATTATCTCTGTCTCGCCCACTGCTGACCACTTAGGGTGCTTTCACACCTGTGGTTCGATTCTCTTGTTCTGAAACAGGGATTAAAATTGTTACAATGTTGCTCTAAGTTTGTTCTCGGTGCGGTTTGCTTTTACACGGCAAAGTTTCTAAATGGACCAAAAGGGCTAAAACAAGTCAAGTGCGAGTAAACTCTCCTCACATTGGTTGGAGTTTCATGGTTTATTTTGATTAGAGTTTCGCTCAGCTGTCAAGCGTCCTTATTTTAATTTATGAGATGAGCAATAAGACATTATAAGTGAAAAGCTGCGCTTTCATTTTGAATGGTGACACCCACAAACATCACCACCAAGTATAAATCAGAGATAAGACTTTCTCATACATAGCAGTTGGCTTATGCATTATAGGTTTTACATTATAGAAAGAAATAACAGATAAAACAACACTGCAGTTCGGTCAATTTTCCTAACAGATAAACAGCTCTCACTGGTAGCATGCTTTCACTCTCATATTTAGCATGAAACACACATTTACCGGTAGGAATGACATCCCGCCCTACTCATAATTCTCTCTTCATATAGTCATATGCCTCTTACATATCCATAAAACACTGTGATAAAGCCTGGCTTACTACAATCGATCTGCTCTAGAGTTCGCTTCAATCGAGCCAAGACCACCTCATTCAGGCGATCTCGGACCGATTGTTTTGGCGTGGATCCGAGCGCGATTGCTGGATTCACATATGCCAAACGAACCTCGCTAACTGGGGAAACGAGACAGGTTTCGGAACAAAAGTCTAGGTGTGAAAGCTCCCTAATGCAAAAAAAAAAAAAAACAACCAAAAACAATGAAACCAGCCTGATCTTACAACAAAGCATGACTATTTGATGTTTTGTCAGTTTAGTGGCTAATTCGTACAAATCAGTCATAAAAAAAAATGTATGGTTTTAAAAAGAAGGCATTGCACCCAACCCCACCGCTAAACCCCACTGTCATTGGGGGATGAGCAAATCATACTAAATTGTACGAATTAATTTGAATTAGCCACTAAATCAAAAAGTTACATAAAATAGTGTTGAATGAAACCAATGACATTTTAAAGAACGATAGGTTTATTTTGCTTTTTGGAAATACACCTTGGTAACAACATTGTATCGCTGAAGTACTAGAGCACTTGAGTACCATATAAATAGGACAAATATAGCAAACGATTAGAGTAATCATTTTGTTCCAAGCTATTACCGATTGATCACTGCATGTACCATGGTTCTTGGATACTTTCAGTGCTATTCTACAAACAAATAACTAACTTTGTCAAATAAATGTACAGATTCCTGCTTGATGACCTTGTCTTAAAAAGCTTTGACCAGCGGTATAAAATCATCCTGCGACCCCAGAGGCATGAGCTGTGTCTTCATCTATTTGACCCTTGACCGCTGATTAATTAACATATTCCTATTCCCCACCTTATTTTAGACATGAGCATAAGTGATGTCTCCAGGCTGTCCGTGCAGCGATATGAGATGGGACTCTGCTGTCAGGTGTCACACAGCGAAGGGCTAAAAGGCCACTTCCTCGGTGCCCGTCTACCGGCCTGCCACTGAGAGAGTTGTCAAATCGTCTCCCTCTCGCTCCGCTGTTTGACATCTGCCAGCCAGAACCAAACTCCCCAGCCTCCCCGTCCAAACAACACTCCATTTACAAACACATCTCTCATCAACATTTAGATATAGCCATCATGTACTGGTCTAGGTCTGTCAGGCAACATATGGGCATGAAAACACAGCCTATGTGAGAGAGATGGAGCTGGGGGAGAGAAATGAAGAAAGGAGGGGGTGTCTGAGTGAGATGTAGGGGGGTCAGGTGGATTGTATGAAAAAGGAGGGGTAGAAGAAATCATGATATCCAGTGCTGAAAGTGAGGATGAAGTGAATTCGACTCTTTATGGCACTAAGAGCTGCTTCTCTGTTGTTGTAATTAATCAACATTTCTCTCATTTCACTTGTTGAAGTAGTTTCTGGGATCAGTTGATTTTCACATTGCCTATGACTCTGAAGAGATAGTTCTTTAAGAGTTAGTTCACCCCAAAATGAAAACTCTGTTACCATTTACTCACCCTCATGTTGTTCCAAACCTACAAGGCTTTTGTTCACCTTCTAAACACAAATAAAAATATTTTGTTAAAATGTAAGATTTCTGTCCTTCCATTGCAAGACTATTCAACTAAGGCCCAATCCCAATTCTACTTTTGTACCCCTTCCCCTTGGCCCTTGAAACAGAGTGTGAAGGGGACGGGCTTCAATATTTAGCCCTAAGAAATGGGACAGCACTAGAGCACCTGCACATGTCATCATATGTCATCGATTTCTTGCTTCATATGAGATCCACGATCGTGACTGCTGAAGTTTTTCCAGTTGTGTTATTTTTTGGTATTTATCTTCAGGAAATCAACGATATTATGTTATCATAACGATATAACTGTACTGTGCATTTACACAGTGGCCATATTCATCTATATAGACACAAGAAAACAACATTAACATTATACTGGACAGTGTAAAAAGGTCATTCCCAGCCACTAGACTATTCTGACAGGGTATTCAAGTGTAATCAAGTGACAAAATGTTGTGGGACTGCTATACAGGAGTTATTATTAGGGATTATAGATAGCGAAATTTAGTGGTTTGCGTTGGTTTTTATTCAAAAAATACTAATTTGTGCATCTCCTGACTTCCGGGTGTATTGTATATGGTGTATTCTCGGAAATTGTCTTACCCCTTCGAGTGTGGTCCTGAAAAATCTCCATTCGAAGGGGTATCTAGCCCTACGCCTTCACGCTAATGAGAATTGGGACACCCCTACCCCTTCACGTGAATGTGCAAAACAAGGGGTAGGTGTAAGGGGCAGGGCTAAGGGGTAGAATTGGGATTGGGCCCAAATCTCTGATGCTGAAATATCCTCCTTTGTATTTCAAAAAACGTTTATTAAAATATTGTATAGGTATTGGTGGCGGTGAGTAAATGATGACTTGATTGAAAAGATGATTTTCATTTTGGAATGTACCATGTATGAAATCAATATTTTCTGAACCAAACGTTGGTTATGCTTTCAATAAAATGATTTCAAGTTTCAAAATGTAAAGTAGGTTATCTATTCCAAATCTTCTCAAGCCATACAATAGAAATGTATGTAAAACATAATTAAATGTGGCGAATAACTCACTGCACTGTATATCTTGACAAATGTTTGCTTCGGTATGTTCTTGGGTCTACATAAAATGCAACTTTTGAATCTGAATCAATAAATCTTTGTTTAGAATCAGATTTCGGCAATTATCAATTTGATTCAGTTCCCAATAACTTTATGAATCAGAGGGATTTGGTTTACAATGTCAACTGAGTCTGACCCTGTTTATGGGCGAGTATAGTATATGTATGAGTTACGGCATTTTTATCTTTCCATCTAATATTGTGAAATAAGTTTGCCCAGTTTACATACAGCAAGAAAGTGAAAGAAACAGCAGTAAATGATACAGCTTTCATTCTACTTATCTGATATAGTAAATGCTGTGGTTTTTTATTTGAATCAGCACTGTTTAAGAGAACATTGACCAAAAGTGTCATTCCAAACACAAACGCTTACTTTCTGTCTGAAAATTGTGCTATAACACACATCACACAAAGTTTAAGAATTATGTCACAGTAGGTGTGGAGAAGGCTGTCTGTTTACACCTGTATTTAGTATGGACTCCCAGTCATCAGATTAACAAAAATGTATCTTAACACCAAGAGTAAACCGAGCCAATGATTTTTCACATAGTTGAAAAGCTCAATGAATTCAAACTGAATCTCAATGTCTTAGCTTTTCTCACACAAAGATTCTATATGAAGAAAACAGGTCACAATTCATTTATTCCTTCAATTTACTTTTATTCACCTTTGAATTGCTTTTGATGTTTGCAGTCATCATTTTACATGGCTTCTTTTGATATTCACGGAAGAGAAAAGCTTAGTAACAACATGAAAATGGCTGAACTAATTTTTAAAATGCATTCTAGGTAGGGAGCTCACTGGGTGTAGAAAGAAAGTATGCGTGTATGCGTTTTCAGGAGTGAGGGCGGAAGAATAGAGTGGATTAGCTCTGAGATTCACCCAAGTACTGCCGCAGGACCTCCGGCAGCCTTCTGATCTGATCAAAAACTGATGGAAAGACACAGTTCAATTTGTCCCACTTTCATAAAAGATAATTAACCTGTCAGTCTTCGGCACCATAACAGCTTCAGTAGATTGGCAGTGGGGCACAGAGCAGTTCAGGTGGAGCTGAAAAGGATGTGTCCCAATCTGAGCCCCCTCTTCTCCCTCGCTAAGTATGTGTCAAAATATCAATGTAACTCAGACATGTGTTGGAAATAAAACACAAGTGACACCGTACAGTAATGGCTTATGTAAAACAGCGAGCGTGGATTGAAGCAAGAGCTTGACGCAGGGTAATGCAACATGGAAATGCATGAATGGCATGAGGAGAAATCAATTTTGTACCACTGAAGAGTGAAGTAGTTTTGAAAGGCCTTATGGTGCGAATAATGCAACGCTGTCTAAAATGAGGGGTCAAGGGTTCAGTCTATTGTCGCGGCTCCATAATCATATAAATGATGAAGACTTCAAATAGTGATGTTCCGGAAGGGCTGATCATAAAGAGTCAGTCAGCCTTTCAGAAATCCTCAGAGGACTGTGCCATTGTGCCTACTGGCCCACTCATATTCCTGACCACACTTATGAACTACCAATCCATCACACACGTGATTTCAGTGTCAGTATTCATTGCATTAGTCAATTTCTTTTTAAAAGAATGTTATAATGGTTTACACAACACCACATCTGTGCATAAATGTCATTACACTACATTAAATTATTCAACACCTTCACAGGTTAAGCAGAAGTTTAGCTAGTCTGTTACTTATATGAACTTATGCTAACTTATATAAACATGATAATGACTCAAATATTGTGAGTATAAGCAGGCCTTTACCATGACAGCTCTTTGGTCATGGTTTTGTTTTTATCTTTCTACTGCTTTAATTTCATTTCCACTCCTAGAAGTGTTCTCTAATCTTTTAATTGTCGACATTGTTCATAATGTCAACTAAATCTTGA
This sequence comes from Danio aesculapii, assembly GCF_903798145.1. Taxonomy (NCBI): domain Eukaryota; kingdom Metazoa; phylum Chordata; class Actinopteri; order Cypriniformes; family Danionidae; genus Danio; species Danio aesculapii. Next base: position 22,136,369 of record NC_079451.1, on the reverse strand, counting down.
CCATCTCATCTAAGAAAACTCAAATATTCCATTCAAAATTTCAGTATCGAGGCGACATACATGTACACTCTTTAAGGCATAACTTAAACACACACAAAAAAACACATACTGCTCAAGAATAAAGATTACTAGCCAAAAGACTCAAACAAAATATAAAAGATTTGATGGCACAAATATTTTTTTCACATAGCACTTTCAGTCAGAATTGAAGCAATACCTACACAGCAAATTAATCCATGTTAAATTCTCTGTGTTAAAGTGTTTCAGAGTAAAGTGTTGACATTACAGAGTTATATTTTGACAATTAACACAATCAGAGTTCAAAGCTGATTTGATCCAGTTTAAAATCATGTAGTTACAACTAACCAACATAGTGTTATTTTCAACATCCGGGAATACATTTGACCAAAAATCTAAATGAAACATAAAGTCATGTCTTTTAAACGCCTTTAAAAAGTGTTAATTTGTAAAAAGGGTCAATTTTCTAGTGCTGTCTGTCAAGTGTTAACATGTTTTATTGGTAAAAATGATTAATAACAATCACTTTTGTATATTTTTTTCTATCATTCTTGGGGAATTGTCTTGTGTGAATTATTTTAACATCAATCACAGGTATTGTAATTTTGCGAGGTAGACTAGAGTTCAGAGTTAAATTATCTCTGTTAAGGTTTTAAATTTCATTCTTTACTGTAAACCCAAAAAGTTAAGGTACACTCAAACTGTTTGAGGAAACAGATTGCTACAAACCATTTGAGTTAAAAAACTGATCTATATGAGTACTGTGAACTTACTCCATTCAAGTTGAAGTAATGAGGGTATTTAATTAACTCGTTACCTTCAACACAGAGTTCAAAACCCTTTTTCAAATGAGTAGAATTACTTTCAGTAAATTTTGAGTTCACTACACTCATTTCATTTGATAAAGTTGACTGTTGGGTTTTACAGAGTCAGGGAACAATCAACTCCCAGTAGTGTAGATCAGAGTTATTTTTAACTCGATACAGTGTAAATATAACTCGTGTATATGTTGTAACTCTCTTAAGAGTGTTGTTTTAACTCTGAAAATATTGGGACAATATGTTTACTCATTCTGGGTTGATTTTAACTCTGTTAACGTTGAAATAACACTGCTATTTCTGCAGTGTATCTGCATTCATTCAATATAACTAAATGTATAGCATGTATATTATATTCTAACTTTCAAACAAGTGAAGAGTTAATGTGTTAAGCTGAGGCCACAAGTTAAGCAAAGGTCTTTGTGTATGAAATATGCCCCCCTGGACCAGATACTTCTAATGAACTATTCAAAATAGCACACATTAATGAGCACATTAAGGCTGTGATGTTTTAACAGATGCATCCTTCTTAATTACCAGGGGACTCGGTGGTTCCTGCTCCTTTCTCTTTTTAATACACCCACGTCCACATGTTCATCTGTTCCTCGATAAACACAAACAGTGTATATATGTGCAGCCAGCAGACCAGGTGCGAGACCCCTCACTCAGCGTCCAAAATGTAGTGACCCGAGGTGACCAAAAAAAAGGACCACATCACTGACCCCAGTCCCACCAGGCAGCTCTTCTGATGGGATGAATATTCAAACATCTTCGGTTGAAGGTGAAGGGGGCTTGTTGAAGACATCTCTTCCAACAGATGGACCACGAGGACCCATCTGCTGGTGAGGCAAGTAAATGCTCAATGATGCATCGCAAAAACGATTTAGCTTTCAAGGATCCGCGGCAAGTAGTTAGTAATGATGGCATCTGCACCAAGTGCAAACCTCTATTTTAGATATGATCTATCGCCCTCGTCGAACTAGAAGCCTTGTCTTAAAGAGACAGCATCTCATTGCAGGTCTTCATTTTCACGCCACAGCGCGAGTCAAAAGCTTGGTTCTCCTTTATAAACGCCTTCAAAGTTATCAGCGCCACCACATGAGTGTGCCTTCATCCCACAATGAGCAGAGCATGATGCATTTAACATTTGTCATATGATCACGCTCATTTGCTTCCATTGATTCTTATCTGCCAGTGGCTCAAAGAGCGCAATAATTGTATCTTTGAAAATTTCCCACTTTAGTTTCCTATTCCAGGGGCGAAAGATGTTTCCACCTAATATATTCAGATTGGCTCCCATCCAGGCAGTTTATTATCATGGTAATTTGCTTATTAAGTGCAATCTTGTTTTGTTCAAATAAAGTGATAATTAGATATTCAGCATTAATTCCATGAAATATTATCTCTGATATGATGTTTGAGGCATTTATTTTTATCTCTTTCCCCACTGAGTAGACTTAGATAATGTATTAGTAAACTTCTCCACTTCAGGCTGGGATTGTTTGATGCTTATAGGAGTTGAAAAGCTCAACACAAATTATGTCTAAAAACACCTGTATACAGTATAACCATGATTAATATACGATATATAAATAAGCAATACTTCACCACAGGCCACTGAATAATTAGAAAATATTTCACACGCATGCTAGTGACGTTCATAATGTGATGTGGAGAATTATTTTCCAATATTTCCATTCTAATAATATTAAGGCAAGGCAAGTTTATTTATATAGCACATTTCATACACAGTGGCAATTCAAAGTGCTTTACATAAACAGGAATAAAAGAAACAATTATAAGAGAAATAAAAACAAATAATAAAAATGGTAAAAAAAAAAACATAAAATGTGTTATAAAAGAATGAAAAAGAAGAGAAAAACATACTAGTGTGATCTGTCGGACATAGCACAGTGCTCATTCAGTAAAGGCACAGCTATACAGATGTGTTTTCAGTTTTGATTTGAATGTGCCTAATGTTGGAGCACATCTGATCATTTCTGGAAGCTGATTCCAGCAGCGAGGGTTGTAGTAGCTGAAAGCTGATTCACCCTGCTTAGACTGAACTCTTGGAATTTCTAGTTTAGTAGTTGAATAATTATAAATTATTCCAGTCATGGTATGATTAGGGTGTCACAGTGGTGCAGTGGATAGCACTGTCGCCTCACAGCAAGAAGGTCGCTGGTTCGAGCGCCAGCTGGGTCAGTTGACATTTCTGTGTGGAGTTTCAAAATAACCCATATTTGCGTGGGTTTCCTCCAGGTGCTTCAGTTTCCCCCACAAGTCCAAAGACATGCGCTTTAGGTGATTTGAATCTGAAGCTGAATTGGTCGTATTGTATGAGTGTGAAGGAGTGTGTATGGGTGTTTCCCAGTATTTGGTTGCAGCTGGAAGGGCATTCGCTGCGTAATACAATTGCTGGATAAGTTGGCAGGTCATTCTGCTGTGGCAACCCCAGATTAATAAAGCGACTAAGCCGAAAAAGAAAATGTATGATAATGGTATGATTACATATGGCTGGACGATTTGGCCTAAAATCAAAATCCTCGATTAATTGAACATTTAACTTGATTACGATTAATGAACGATTATTTTATTTATTTATTTTACCTTTTTGCCACAAAGTTTTGTACAGTAAATAGGCACACATATTAAAAGTGAGGGATTTTTGAATGTAGGGTGCATTATTTATTTATAAAATAATTTAAGCAAACACACACTATCTACGATTATTTATTGAACATCAACAGTGAACAACTGAAATTAAAACACACATTGCTTAAAATGCGGCTCTCTGCACCGCCCACCGTTGTCACTTACACCAAACCAACCAATCACAAACCTTGTGCTAATGTGTAGTTGTAACATGTAAGTAAACTGTTTTTGAGAGGTGCGTGGGTATGCAAAGGCAGCACCTGACTGTACACGAGCCCTTGGCAGAAGTATAATATCATAATAAGAATAAATCATAATATATAAGTATAATTTAGCTTTAATAGAGCAGGGTCATGTGACTCGGTGGGGAAAAAAATGGACTTGGAAAAATTTGATTGATTATAGGTTCTGAATGACAATTTCGATTACTTCTTCGATCAACCGCCCAGCCTTATCATTACATCACCTAAAGATATAGCGGTTTCAATTCAAGACATTTACAAGGTTTTGTCCCTTAAAGTCTTTCGTAAAACCATATTCTTACGCATCTAATTTCTCTAACCATTAGAACTATGAAAAAAAAAAACTGTATGTTATTAAAAAATGAGAGCTAAGTCTTGTTAACATCAAGAGTAACTACTATAAGAAGCCAGAATCTGACAAACATTAAGTCCTTTTAACTCTTATTGTAAATTTGACCCAAACATGGCCCTTAGCTTTATTAGTATTTTTTAAATGATACTTAAGCATTTAATAAACAACATTAAACAAACAGAATTACTCGGCAAAAAAAAGAGTAAAGATGTGCGTCATTATGTGTATCAAAACATGAAACTTTTCAAAGTAGTGACACCATATTTCATACATATAATATATTGTCATTGACTAATTTCTTACTTAATTCTTATGCATATGCAATTGTCTAGCAAATGTAACTTTTTTCAGTGCCACTGCTATTGAGTACTGACATTCAGTTAATCTCCCCTCACTCTCAATACACTTAAATATATTTATGCATATTTCACAGTTGACTTTAAGAACAAATATCTTTTATAGCTGCATCCCAGTTGAATAACAGCAGGGCAAGTCAGTAAAAATATAATATAATATAATATATAATATAATATAATATAATATAATATAATATAATATAATATAATATAATAAATATAATATAATATAATATAATATAATATAATATAATATAATATAATATAATATAATATTTCTAGGTTGGGCCCACTGACCAACAAATAAAAATGTGACATAATTTAGGGTTATGGCGGACAAGTAAATCTGTCATGCTAGAATAAAAATATAAATATAAATATAAATACACACACACCACACACACACCACAGATATATATATATATATATATAATATATATATATATATATATATATATATATATATATATTATATATATATATATATATATATATATATTATATCCTTACTGCTGAGCCCTGAATAGCACAGTAAGGGTCCCCCTTGCACTATATCTAGGCTGGCTGCATATAGTCTAGTTATGTAAGCGTCAGAAGATTGAGATATGCCCCGTCCTCAAGTTGTGCTTTTCATATCCTGTCCGATGAGTGCGTCCCACCGGAGTGCATATCTCCGTCTCTGTGCCTGTGTGTGGGCTTACATTACATTACGCTGTCTCTGTAGAACAGCGCACTACAGCTTGTTTGCCCTTGTCTTTTCCGTCCTGCTTACCTATCCCTCCCAAAGAAAGAGGTCTCAGTGTTGTGTGTGTGTGTGTGTGTGTGTGTAAGGAAGAGGCAGTGATGATCATTTGCTGCCAAAGTAAAGTGTTTGCAAACGAGCGTGGTGCAGAGGTGCGGCGCGCTCAAGGGCACATTTGTATAAAACTAATGATAGCATGTAAATGGACAAAATTTCTATCTGAGGAAAGAGGCATCCACCCCCTTGGCGCACCATCGTGTTGATGGAGTGCAGAATCTCATTACGGATCTAATACAATAACTGCCGTGTCGATCCGGAGAGGCGACAGAGAAACAAGATTAGCCTTATTACTTTATTATGTGGCTGTGCGGCATGGCTCAGAGTGGACAATTGCATTAAAGCACAGATGAGATCACGTAGAGGGAATTGCTCCCCCTCCGCTCCGCCCCCCGAAACGATTTAATTGATTCCACATAAAATTAGCGGGGACAGATTTGGAATTCCTGCTGTTGCCACTTAGTAAACTCGCGACTTCTTTGGCCGTGTTTGGCCGAGTGTTGTTTTGCTGTTCTGGGCACTGGTGAGGACAAAGGGGAGGGCGTTTGTCACTGTCTGAGAGGTCTCCGGGTGGAAGGGTTAATGACTCTACCCCTGTTGTGCCGTTTATTTTGTGTCGTGCTACTTGGCGATCTACTCCAATACTCATTATGGTGTATCTAAGTTGGCATGAAATGAAAATTTGCCTCATCTAGTTTCTAAGTGCTTATTATAGAACTTATTTTAAACAATTAACAAGTTTTTTTAATCTTATTTAGTTATCATAACTTAATCTTGCGGGGTAAACTACTGAGTTTTCTCTGATGACAGGGCAATCTTGAATTCAGCCTAAAACATTTGAGTAGGCCTCAGCTAAACTCAACACATATTGCAGTCGCATCTCTAGTGATCAGAATACAGGTCCCATCACAGAGACCTTTGGCAATCCACATTTCCTCTCTCTAGCAGTTGTTTTGGTAATTGGTTATACTTGGATGCCTATCAGAACATCCTTTACTACCTCCATTTAATTATGGCTTTAAAAACGTTTAGTAAATAGTAAAGTTTCACTGGCTCTTCATCCTTTCTTTACTATTTATACTGACAAGTATAGGTTTGGATGATGCTTAATGGTTTTAAACCAATAGTTAACCAAAGATTGAATGCATTTTAATTTCTCCCATTCAAGTTCTGAAAACTTTGTAGTTAGTCATTCTTTCCAAAAAACTGATTAAAAGTAAGTGAAGTATAACTGCGCAAACTTTTCCGTAATTGTAGTAGAGCTGTGCGTTATTTGTTTAACCCTTTAAGGTGACATGCTGACTGACAGGTGTATGATGCGAGGCCAGCAAACAAGACAGCTTTCAGTTAAGATGAACACCGTTTCCATAATTATACTTTATAGATAAAGGTCTATGGTTCTGCATACAATTACATTATTTTGCTGGAGTTTATAGCCGTTTCACTTTACTTCAGGAAGCATTAATGCCACTCTGTAGGTCTATTGGAGACATTCATAAATATTCCTAGCAAATATAATAAATGTTGGAGACATACTTGTTACATAAACGCACTAAATCGCACTTCAGCAGTGTTTATTTGAGAGCGCACAAGAAAATCTGCACTTGAGCAGTGTATATTTGAGGACGTACAAGACGTTTTGTGCACAAACAGAGGTAAACGGCACGCAAGCGAAGAGATTTGCATGCTCGTATTACATGAATGCGATCTTGACTACTGCGTCACGACATTTGTCATTGAAATAAAGCCATAGGTAGTTGGCAGATCTGGGTAAAAGACCTGCCGCCACAGCTGGAAAAAATGCTAGAGGAAACACTGAAATTGAATGCTGTTTTTTTTTTTATTACAACTTTTTTTATCAGTGAGCAATTCAATTGTTACAAGATTTATTATTCGTTGTTCACCATCCTTAAAAAAAATAAAGTTGTTTGTTGATAGCTCATATCAGCGTAAATCTATTTAATACTATTAAGTATTAACATTTACAACTTTAAGATACAACTTTTAATCTGATTTTAATAATGTTTTAGTAAATGTAGTTATTAACTATGATGTAACATTAACTGTGATATTTATTGTTACCAAACTCTCTGTACATAAAACAATCTTGAAAAAAGTTAGCAATTTTCACAAAATTATTATTTTGTATATTTACATACAAATGTTTCAAGTCAGGATACTAGAACAAAAGAGGATCATGTTACACTGAATATCAAAGTAAAGCTTCAGAAAATTGAGGATATAAAAATACACTGAAATAAAAACATGGTTTTAAATTGTAATGGTGTTTTAGTGTTCTTTATAGTATTTTGATCAAATAAATTTCAGTTCTGTGAACCATTCAGAACTGAATTGAAATTGCCTTTTAAACCCAATTAATTTCAGATAAAACCGAGTTGAAAAACAGGATTGCAGAAGGCAGATAGAATTTTACTTTGAACAAACAAAGCCTGGGTTGTTTGAAAGAACTTGAAAAATTGGAAAAGTTATAAACTTGTATAAATGCTTGCCTCATGAACAGAGAAAGAAATATCAAATTGCACACTTTTGAAATAAAAAGAACCAAGTGATCAAATCTGAAGGGTTTTGCCTGTAAACTCTGCCTAAAACCAATCAACAACTACTTACTATGAGAAAGGATTTCCTCACACCAGCTCCTAATCAACACAGACCTCAGCGATTTGAACTAAGGGAAATGGGACACATGCCCAAACACACACACACAACAAATAAGGGAAGAACTGGGGGTTTCTTTCATGGCTCATTTATCTGTCAGCGGTTCATCAGCTGTCAAGACCTGTGATGATATCATGTGTGACATCTCACCTTGACCGCTGCTACCTCAGTGTTCATTTCCAGGCCAGACTCAAACCTCCTCCCTCCCGGCACAATGGCATCCGAACTTATCACGACCTTCCTCCACAATCTCACCCTCTTCCAAAGTGTTCCTTGGGGAGGCCGGCCCGGGGTGCAGGAACGGCCATATGTGTCGGCCCAGTGGCCATGCGCAGGCGCTGGCGGCTTCAGGATGCTGCCTGTCACGCTGACATCTCATGGCCACTCACAACGTTCTGACACTATCCAAAGAGCCACACTAGACTACAGAGAAACAGTCGTCACTTACTCCATTGCATTAGGTTTCTATTACTAAATCTCACTTTATTAGGATTAACATTTTTGATTTCAATATTTAGATGTATAGAAATTTTGTTAAATGCACACTAAATACAGGTTTCTACAGGTCCTTGTTAAATGTAAGAGTTTTTAAAGACCTTTTAAGACCTTTAAGAATGGTATCATTAAGTCATTTTAACTCATTTAAAAAAATGTACTGCTGTATACATTTCTGGAGAGTGCCAAATACGTCACAGAAGCTACTTTTTTTGCAGTATTTGTTTTCGCGAATCCACCAGAGGCTGCTGTGTACACGTTTTCAGATCTCAAATTTCCCTCGCCAGTGCCAATCGCACCTTCTGTTTTTGCGTAAATCCAGAGGCCGATGTGTACGCTTTTTATATCTTAAATTTCTTTCGCGAGTACCTTTCGTGCCTGCTTGTTCTTGCGTAAAAACTGCTGTCGACTGACCGATCGACTGACCCACCCTCCTCCTTCCTTTAAGCACCGATTGAGCCACCCACCCACTTCCCTAAACCCAACCGACAGTTTTAAAGAGCAATCCAGAAAAAGAAAAGCCCTCGCCTAATTTTTACCACATTTTAAGATTTTACCACATTCTCACCCTGTATTTATTTGTTTACTTTATTTTTTGGATTCTGTTCTTGTCTTACCCGCTTTCTGACAGTTCTTCACCGGACTCGGACCCTGTTGTGGTGATTAACTCCTCCCTCATACATTCATACATGACGAGCTAACTGGACAAACTGTACAGCGGGAAAGCTGTCCACACGGAGGTAATCAGTCAGCTGGTAAGCGAGAAAAAGAACAGCATCATTCTGCCACGTAACATTCGTTTTAAAGATGAAATACAGCCAAATGTACTTCTGTCTAAATAATCTGTGATCTCCAGAAATGTATATAGGGCTACATTTTCAGAATGAGCCTATGTTGTTTTACAGTTGTAGCATTGCTAATTATATTATCCCTTAGGCCCTGGCATTTTGTGTAAAACATGTTTATTTTATTTGAAACCAAGTTTTGAATTAACCACCCAATTTGTTTGGAAATATAAAATGTAACCTAACCTCAAATTTTTATACCGAGCCTTCAATTGCGAAATAAGCATGTATATTTACGGTATTTTACATCTAAATAGCATGTTCTTATGTCACAATTTTTAATTTCATTACTTGTATTATGTGATATTTTGATTCCTTTGTATTGTAGATGCAATCTGCAACCTTTTTTATTTTATACATATTAAAAATGAATCACTCAGCAATTCCACATGCAGACTACTTCTGCACTGATATTTCCACATGATAATTACTCAAGGTCGGACCTTGTTGTTTCAAATAACAGTACAATGATGAGTGCATCAAAAATATAATAGTCATGTCCATTTGTAAAGGTGAAGGTGAAAGCAAGAATCAAGATTAAGAGCTACTGTTAATGAACATAGGAAAATTAAGACCTGTTTAAAATCATTTAAGAGAACAGTATATTTAAGACTTTTTAAGACTCTGGAAACCCTGGCTGTAAAAGGTTTCATTTGTGATTTATTTTTGGTCGTTCTACTGTTCTCCAGGTAAAAAAAATAAAATACACATCTGATCATCTAAAAAAAAAGTCATAGATCCTGAATTTCTATTCCTTCTTGACCATATTTGACAATCTTCCAGAGTAAGCTACTGAAATTCATGAGACTTTATGGGCAGAAGCTCCTTATTCCCATGTGAGGGGTGGTCCATCATGGGAAAGGTCAGTGGTGTAATGCTGTTAGTCTGTGTGTTCTGTGCTCAAAGGCTCCTCTCAGCCCAAGACCTGTCACTTTCAGTCCGCTGCTCAAAGCCATTTTCTTTAATTGAGCCCTTGTCAGTGCATTCCTCTCTACACAAACTCCATCTCTGCATCTTCTTGCTACAAAGACCCCAGTTCATCCACAGTCACTTATTTGATCATGATTATGCTGACTTGCCGTTTTTTCTGATATATGGATTTATTGGCCTGAACACAAGTCAAGATGTCAAGAAAGGGCCTATATTCAAGAGATGTTGGGGCTGAAAATGACATTTGTTTTCCATCTCATAGAATCAACAAACAGGAATTTCTTGTTTTTTTTCTAAATAAAATCGACCGTGGCCTGGCATTTACAGTTTGAAGTGAAAGTCTTTATTTTGTGCATGCATATTATTTTGAATGTCTACTTTCAAGAGTTCACACTTAGCTAATGCTTGATACTGATTGCTGGTTTGGCATGCTGTCTCGGGAGAGAACCCTGAGCTCGGAGATACTTGAGCCTGGTCATTTAGCATAAAAGGGGGTCTGATGTCAGGAGGTCTCAAGAGCTCCTCCATGGTATAGGACGAAAGGGGGAGATAGAGTAGATGGGGGGGGATTCTTCAAAAACGAAGATAAGGGAAGTATTTATGTAGCCTTGAAATTTGTCTGATTGGTTATTGTGTTCAAATTTTAAAAAAGGATCCTCACAAAATTAGTGTGTAAAACTTCACTTAAATGCTTTTGAATTAATGTAGTTAATCATAAAAAGGCATTTTAGTGAAAATACATGAAATTGCACACATTTAAAAAACAAAACTGTGCTTATTATTAGCACTGTTATTATTATTATTATTATTAAATATTATTTATTTATTTATTTATTTATTTATTATTTATTTATTATCATCAATAAAAACTTAGCAAACCTGAAATCACACCCAATAATAATATTATTATTAATAATAATATTATTAATAATAAATCAGTTACATTTAATAATAATTTATTCTAAATCAATTTATATGATAATAATAATTAGAAAATATTAATCATTATAATTCATTAATTACTAGAAATATCTACATGAAATATTAAATTATTTATTATAAATTAATATTATATATATAAAAAAATAATAATACATTACAAGTAACACTTATAATTACTGTTGTTGTTATTATTATTATCCAATAAATACTAGTAATATCTACATAAAAATAATAATTCATTGTAAATCATTAAATAATAATAATAATAGTAATAGTAATAGTAATAATAGTAATAGTAATAGTAATAATAGTAATAATAAGAAGAATAATAATAATACATTAATTACAATTAATATTTACAATTTATTACATTTAACAATTATTTATTCTAAATCAATTTTATATAATAATAATAATTACTGTTATCATTGTTATAATCTATTAATTACTAATAATATCTACATTTAATATCAAATTATTTATTATAAATTAATGTTATATAATAATAATCATGCTAAAAGTCTTGGGGTTATACTAGATGGTATGCTTTCGTTTAATTCACATATTAGTAATATTTCACGATCTGACTTTTTTCACTTACATAACATTGCAAGACTTCGCCCTTCCCTATCTCAACAAAGTACTGAAGTGCTTTTTCATGCTCTGGTTACATCATGATTGATTACTTACTGCAATTCCCTCCTATCTGGCATCCCTCTTAACCAACTTCACAGATTACAAGCTAATCCAGAACTCAGCAGCTAGAGTAGTCCATGCAAACATGAGAACATGCAAACTCCACACAGGAATGCCAACTGACCCAGCCGAGGCCTAGACTAGAATAAGTGACCTTCTTGTGAGGCAACAGCACTACCCACTGCCCAACATAATAATAATAATATTAATAATAATAGTAATAATAATAATAATAATAATAATAATAATAATAATAATAATAATGACCTGCAGGACATGCTTCTTTAAACGGCTAAAATGATGTCCCTATTACACACCACACATTCTCTCACCTTCGGAAAAGAACAAGAGAAGACAACAACCGCGAGTGTAAAGCAAGAAGGATGGTGGCTCTTTAAAAATAAAGTTGGAAGCAGTTTTGGACAAGGCAGAGGGAGGAAGAGTAATTTGAATGGTTGTGCTAATGACCTGAGGAGGAGCAGCACAGCAGTTGTTTCGCTGATTCGATGGCAGGTCATCCCGACAGATGTTCCCAACATATGTGGAGAATTAATTACCCACTAGTAAACAAAATCTGTGATGCAGAGAGTCGTTTTGTCCAAATTTCTTTCGTTTCGCTGTTATTAGGGGCAATAATTTTTCTTGATCAGCCGGGGCCACTCCAAACGCGAGAGCTCAGTAATGGGGCGCGCGCGAGGGCCGCGTGCCGCACAGACGGCTCTTTAATTGGCAGAGTTGATTGTCAGCCTGCACAATGTGAAAGCCCTTGATTATCTAATTGGTTGATTGAAGCACAGCGCGCCTGCCAGGCCACTTCACCTACTTTTTCTCCCAGCGGCTGAATGTCGGCGTTGTTTTCGCTGAGAAGAACAACTTGGCAGGAGGAAAACACACACTGGTGAGCTTGGGTTGCCAGTGCTGAAAGACAAGCACATCGCGGTGCCCAGAAAGGAGAGGAAACGCTGGATAAGTAACAGGAAGAGAAGCCGCACCGATGGCTTAATGACCTGAATAAAGCAGCACTTAGAAGAGAGGACAATTAAGGTCTTTCTTTATGCCATTATATTGGCTGGCGCGACACACACTCACACGCAAAAAGTTCCAGCTTAATTGAAAGATGGAGACGTGCATTAACCAGGCACACTGTCTCTCAGGAAGCTAAAATGAAAATCAATTCATAAATAAGGAATGACATTGTCCTCACAAACAAGGCGGAAAATTGCAGGAGGTAGTTAGAAGTCTCTCAACATCAGATAATATTGATTTTCCACCTCCTTGTCACACCTTCAGTTTAATATTAGATTACTTAAAGAGCCACCCCTTCAAGGTGAATTATGCATTTCTATATGAAGCGCAGCCGGGTTAAGGACAGCAGTCAATTCATATGACAGACCTCTTCTGAATGCTACTGTATGATCACAACAAGGGATTTTAATGTCTAATTAATATTAATTATCATCACAATTATCATCGTTTAGAAATCCATTCTTAATCGTTATCTAGAAATGAAATAATTATATACTAAAAATAAGTATAACATTGATTGATTGATTGATTTCTGGGGGCAAAATGGATGAACAGTATCAGCATTATTTAAGCCCATCTACAAATAAAAATGTACTTTTTTTAATTATTGAGTTTCTATTGGTGCGTTATTTTATCATGTTTGTCAACTTAAACATTTCTATGCAGCTCTTCATCATTAAAACCCTCTACCGCACGCATTATGATAAATCTATTTAAAAAAATATTTGACTGTTGTTCTTTCTTAAAATGGCTTAACTTGAAGTGCTGTTAAAAAAAATGTGAAAAAAATTTAAGGCACTTTAAGAAATATTTGCCATATGGCAACAACGTCCAACAGTGGATCTAACTTTCAAAGTTAAATATTTACTTATAATTAAGAATTTTGTTGTTTGAAATGATTTAATTGGTGTTGCAGTATTATAAGCTTTAACACAGAACTTATAAAAGACACCTCATACATACTTTTCTAAAACTTATATTCCAACAGTTTTCATTCATTCCATTCTTTTTGCTGAATATTATTAAAAACAAACCTAATATTGTATTATCGTGTATACAACATACAGTAAATATAAATATTTTCTCCAGTAAATATTATAACAAATAAATAACAAGTCTAGTATATCCAGATGCATCAGAATAATGTAGCTACTAGCTAACAATGTTTATGTATATTATACTATATACTATACTACGCCTGTCTTATCTGCCTCTGAGCTAACTTACCTGAACTGTATCTATCAAAATATCCAGTCTGCATCATTCTCATGCTCACTAAAACCCATCTTATCCTCACTTTCGCCTGCAGGAAGAACCAGTTCTGTCCTTTTCTTGTGTCACTTACCATAGAACATGGTGGTGCTTACTACACTGTTCCCTTTATTCAAATCTATTCAAAAGTAGTATCGCGATTATACTTTATCCATAATGCAAATGTCATTAACATACAACTAATCAACATTATATTACTAGCATTCATGTTGTTTTTGTTACAACTTAAAAGTTCACAGCTGACCTCGCTGGCTGGCTAGCTAACTCATTGCAATATTGCACGTTCCACTATTGCGCAGTGTTGCCATTTGGTAACACATACATTTGATCGATTTATAAGAAACTAATTTGATTAAAACAATTGTTGTGAATGTCATCATAACTTACTAGAGGTGATGTTTCAGATTTTTTTTGTGGATCTGACATATTTGATCCTTTTTTATTGATGTTACATTTGCATTTAGCAACTACTCACAATAACACCAATCTGTCAGAAATTGCGCTACAGAAAAATAGCATGTCATGTGACGTAACCAAAGCACATCATTGGCTACTCTAAGGTCTTCTCTTTCCACCAAAAAAAATAATGTTGGTCTTTAGAAACAGTGGCAGGGAAATTAACATAAGTATCATATTGCCATATGGTGACACCGTGCAGTAAAGGGTTAACTGATGAGCACAAAGTTGTGTAATTGTATTTAATGTAGCACAAATTTGACTGCTGCTCTACGAAACGGTTGACCATGTTTTATTGTTTTAAATAATGACTGTTAAAGTAATTTAAAGAATGACTGTTGTAAATATGGTTTACATACACAGCATTGTTGGTTTACAATCCAAATCTAACAAACAGAATCCTGTTGCACTACTAGACTTAATTTGGGTTTTAAAAACAAACAAGAAAAAATGTTAAATGAGAATCTGAAATATTCAATGGCATACATCAAAAAATAAAGGTGATTTCTTATTCAAAAAAGTTCAAAATAAAACATTTTGAATACGAAATCACCTTTATTTTTTTACACTTCATATTTCAGATTTTTCCTGGTAGATGTATTAATTCCGATACTTTACCATAAACCATAAACATATCTACCATTTGGTAGAGGTTGAGATTTCAGAAATTATGGGATGTGTTGAAAAAAATGCATGAAGTGTGTTAACTAGCGACATTAGGAGTTTTTTTCTTAGTGGGGTAGTTAAAAGGTTAAAACATATGCCCCACTATTGATGATTTTGTCAGCAAAGTCCTCATGCTTTGTCATTTTAATTGAAGAACTCCGCTCAGACCTGGAAACTAGCAAAGTGACCAAAATGATCTATATATTGCTCTAGCACACCTAATTAGTGCCTTACTCAATCATATGGAGTAGGTGATTGATGTACTTAATGCAGCATGGCAGTGTGATTAGTTAAGGTTTAGCTTTATATATATATATCACTTTTGTGTTGATTAGAGGTCTCGTTATGTATATCGGCACTGGTGATAACAATGGCTGTGTTCACATGGACATCAGTAATCAAATTATTTGCCTTAGTCTAAATAAGACAATAAAATGATTAAGGTGTTTAGACAAGTATTTTTTTAAATGTTCCTTTTATAATCCCGTTTTGCGTGTTATAGCACAAAGATCTATTAACATCATTGCGTCACACCTTTATCCACGTTTCCTCCAGAGTTTCATGTAATTTCAGGAGTTTCATTTTAGTTTTTCAACTTTTAATCAGGTAAATAGCATTTCATTCATGCCCTCGTGATAAAGGTATTGGATGCGAGTATGAAGTAAGGACTGATGGAAGAGTGTTGTTTTAAAGGGCACCTATGTTGAAAAATCTACTTTTCAAGCTGTTTGGACAGAAATGTGTGTAAGTATAGTATATAAACTGTCATATTGGGGTGAAATAAACACACCCAGTCCTTTCTTTTCAAATTTAACAACATAAAAACGGTGGACCAATTGGAGCGGTTTTCAGATCGACAGCAACTTGATGTAGGAGTGTGGTCCCCCCACCCACCAATATTAATTTGTCAGCTGCGCGCATTAACATGTCCCGGTAGTCACGTGTATAATCATATCATCAAGAGAGGATGAGCGCAAAGCAGCCGGGAATAAAAGGTGTGTTCAGTTCGCTTGGTTCATCAATCATCATCAAACGTGATCAAGAGTGAGTTTCACATGTTTAAAATGTTTTAAAACAGAGCATGTGTGTAATGAATTACAGCGATTTACTTCAGATGCACTTAATCAGCACAGCCGCATGTCAGAACAATTATAATAGAAGATGCTTCAATCGCGGTTTGTGGACGTTAAATCAGGTTTATTTTGTACATTAACAACAGATATCCATACAGCAGTGGAGATTACCAGTATCATGTCACATGTGCGTGCAAATCGAGTGCAAAGCTTAACGCGCTGTCTCTCTCTTTCTCTCTCTCTCTCTCTCTGTGTGTGTGTGTCTGCTGGGCTATGTGTATGTGTGTGTGTATGTGTCTGCGCTATGTGTTTGTGTCCTTGCTGTGTGTGTGCGTGAACTTTGTAACGACATTGTGTGTGACTCATTGTTGCAACTACACAAAAAAAATGCATCAAATACTGATTGTTAAAGTTCTTACTGTAGTATTTCTCACACACGTTACGTGAGATCTGCTTCCTGAGGCAGCCAAGGGCAGCGATTGCTGACAGGCACGTGGGAACGGTGGGCGGGGTGGACTAGCCTTAAAGGGCCAGTACAAAAAAAACAGCAAAAACTTTTTTCCAGCTATAATATAGACACTTCAAACAGCTATAATAAATAATCTGATGGGTGTTTTGAGCTGAAACTTTACAGACACATTCTGGGGACACAAAAGACTTATATTAAATATCTAACCTACATAGTAACCTATGTGCCCTTTAATAAAATTGGATATTTTCTATAAATATCTTTGTAATCGTAAACAGCTTACCATTATGCTAGAGTATTTATTAAAATGTTGTATCATTTTTGTATAACTATTATAATTGTTCATTGTCCAAGGTGTCAACACTAAACCAGGTTATTGTTTTACAGATTGTTTTTACAGAAAAAAAAATCAGAGAAGACAAGATCACAACAAACAACTTAAGACAGCAAAAACCATAGATGGCCATGTTGAAAGCATGTGTGTGATGAGATTAAAAGATAATAGCACACATTAGCTAATTAAAAGTGAAACTAAATTTAAACTAAACTAACTGAATGAATGAATGAAATACTAATAAGTAAAAAAATATATAAATAAAGAGATCATAACATAAGCAGTACTTGGAAAAAATAAAAGTACTTGGAAAAATAACCAATGATCTGCTTTATTTGATGCTGAAATAACCCTTTATTGCTCGAGTTTGCCTGGGAAAAAGAGGTGGACCAACTGTACTGTACAGTAATAAAAGAGAACATGCTTGCATTATGTTTGGGGCATCATGATAAATTTAAGCCTGTGTTTTCCCTCTTTTTTTTTCTTTCCTCTGGTCTCCAACGTCCTACACAATCAATCAACACCCCCCCTCCCTTATTTCCCTGTCTGCTGGATTTCGGATCACTGAATGTAAATCCTTGACAAGGGTATCTATATATAATATTAATGTGCGCTGCGGAGGGTTCCCTGTGAACAGAGAGCTGACTGCCAAATAAAGAGTGATCAGAGGCAGGTTACCCATCCTCCCTGGTCCCTCTCACCCCGAGGATGGATGGGGCATCATTAGGCAAAGGAGCTCGGCCATTCTCCACAGAAACGGCCAAGTCGGAGGTACACATCAATCTAGCGGCACCCGCGTTCCCTCAGATACTGTCAGAGTGTTAGGTGCTGGTGTTTGGAGGACCCTCGGTGTCACCCGTAGCCCAGCTCATCTGCAGGCGTCTGGGGTGGCCGGTGTTCGGCGCTCACTCCCCCTTCTAATTTATTTACTGTAGGAAATGGCCACCAAGGAGAAAATAGGCAGGGAAGGAGAAAACTAAAATGTTGCCATCTACCCACTAGCTCTATGGCCTACGGCACGGGCTTCGCTGTAGGGGGACGGATGAATCCCAAAGAGAGTTGAAGTAACCTTTGCTAAGCCAGCAGAATAGTTGTTACTTAAGCCAAATTCTTATGGGCGAATAAATCCACATCACATTTTTGCAGGAGACTTACACAAATGCATGCTGGGAACGCTCAGAAGCTTACGTTTAGCAATGACAACTGTTTTTTATCATCATACTTTTATTTAAAAGATCCTTCACAATTTATTGTTTGTTCTGCTGTTCCACTTAATTTAGATAAAAACATGTAATGTATAATAATAAAATTGGTGAGAAAACTTTAAACTGATAAAACAATTACTACTTAAATTATTGATTTAATTTAAATGATTACAAATGCAACAAAATTTATGTTCTATTCTGTACAATATTGATGACATTTCTTCCAAATGTAAAGTAAAAATGTTTACAACTTTTTGGGGGAAAAAATAACTAAAAATGCAATGCTTTCAGACATTTTTAAGTTAATTTTTCATCCTACAATAGATGGGGCATCATTAGTCAAAGGAACTCGGCCATTCTCCACACAAACATCCAAGTCCAATTAATTTAGAAAAAACATATAATGTATAATAATAAAATAAACGTTAAACTGCTGAAACTATTAATAAATATTCATTAAAATCAAATGATTAAGAAATGCAACTTAATTTATGTTCTATTCTGTACAATATTGCTGACATTTCTTCCAAATGTAAAGTAAAAATGTTGATATTTACAACTATTTTTTTGTAAAAATAACTAAAAATGCAATGCTTTCAGACGTTTTCTTGTTCATTTTTCATCGTAGGATGGATGGGGCACCATTAGGCAAAGAAGCTCAACCATTCTCCAAACAAACATCCAAGTGCAATTAATTTAGACAAAACATATAATGTATAAAAATAAAATTGGTGACAAAATTTTAAACTGTCTATTAACTAATATTAATTTAAATAAAATTATTAAGAAATGCAACTTAATTTATATTATCTTCTCTATATTCTAATATTGATGACATTTCTTCCAAATTTAAAGTAAAAATGTTGACATTTACAACTTTTTTTGTGAATAATAACTAAAATTGCAATGCTTTCAGATGTTTTTCCGTTAATTTTCATCCCAGGATGAGTGTTCATTTTTAAATTCAAGCAATCATCATTTGGCCCAAACTTCAACCACAACAACATATGAAAACATATATTATACCATCTAATTCAGTGTTTCCCAACCCTGTTCCTGGAGGCACACCAACAGTACATATTTTGCATTTCTCCGTTATCTGACCCATTAACTTCAGGTTTTGGAGTCTCTTCTGATGTTATGATAAGTTGATGTGTTGGATTAGGGAGAGGTTGAAAATGTGGACTGCTGGTGTGCCTTCAGGAACAGGGTTGGGAAACACTGATCTAATTGTCGGTTTAACAGATTAAATAAATTTGTAGCAAAACAATATTGTTATCAATCAAACATCAAAAGGCAAAACGTCCTTCCAAAATATTTTGAATGCTCCCTAGCAGAGAGACAGATAATATCACACACGAAAACAAAGACCCTTAAGATTGTATATAATTGATTTCACTGTTTGTTATGTTAATCAAATGGAGAAAACAGTGGGATATTTAAATCAAAATAGAGTGCTGTCAGGCCAAGTCCAAAGAGGAGAACACAATGATACTGAATTCGATGTCAGGCTATTGGTAATCAATCGGAATGGAGCGAGCATTGAAAAACTGTCTGCTTTGCAATTGTGCTCAGTTTGAGCAACAATTTGAAAATAACAGTGAGGAAAAAAAGAGATTGTGACAAAGTCAATATGGTGAGCCACTTGAAGGACAAATGAGAGAATTGCAAAGTACCCGGGTCTTTGTTACCTTGTCTGGCTGGATGTAGGTGGCAGCGGCATTGAGAAGGGCTGAATGGAGCTTTCAAACAGCAACACAATCAAAAGCCAATAATGCAACAGCTGAACGGAGACGCATGAATATTCTAATGCAACGGCTGTGTTGTACTGCAGTAAATCAAATGCCAGAGGGCACCAGCTAAGTGAATATTTCTCACGCATTTTCAATATTCCTGAAATATTAATGAGAGAAGTTAAATAAGAGAATCCCTCCCTGGACCTGCTTGACAATTGAATTTCAAAGAGGAGCCCTGTGTCAGCTGTAGTAACATCATTAATATTATGGATGTTTCGGTAATCATTTCATCACAGCGCACAATCTCTGCATTTCTCCTCGCACCGCAATACTGCATCAAACCCAAAAATGACAAATGATTCATCACATTTTGTACATTTTGCAAATTCATCACAGCGATATGGTGTCACACTGATGTGACTATGTTCTGCATTATTTAAAGCAAATGCATGGGTAACTTTCTCAGAGGAAAGCAATAAAAGTGGACTATATAATTCTTAAACATGATCAAATTATGTTTACAGCAAGTCACTGAAGAAACAGGGTGCATCTTGATGGAAATATAGGAATGTTGTTACACTTTTGTTTAACCAAAAATGTCAAATCTGCCATAATTTACTCCTGTTGTTCTTATAGGCATGGGCTGGTATAAGATTCTGATGGTATGAAATCCTCAAATAAAAATATATCCATTTCACGGTATGACGTTATGATTACTGCTCTAAAATATGTTCTTCTGGGTAAAAAAAAAAATTGAACACAATATATTTTATTTTAAGAAACATTTAAAATATTTTGGAACAGTAAACATGTCAGGCTAAATAATTTAAACAAATCATTAACTTCTGCTATCATAATTAGTTTACAAAACACAGATTTCTTTACAGCTTGAAAAGGCATCTTTGGATATCTTTCTTTTCTTGGATTTAAAGTAAGTAAGCCACTGCACAGTTCAGGTGCATAGCACATAGGATGCACATAGCAGCATAGCATGTTGGTTTATAAGCGATTTGTTTCTCAAATGTTTGCTCAATCAAATTTGCTTTTGATATGGAGGGCCCTTTTCTGCTACTGTTGCCCTAAAAAACTAAATAAAATAATTGTAAAAAAACAATCATCCCTTGTCTATGTTTTAAACAAGACATGACTATTTATGATGTTCAGCAAGAAGTTCATATAGTTCATATATAGTTAATGCAAGTTTTATTTGAAATCTTTTTGCAAAAAAGTTAAAAGCAATGACACAAAATTAAAAAACGTAATTAAATTGTTTAAATCTGAATAAGGTGAGGGCATTAAAAACCATCCATTCACTTTATTTTTTGTCATATGTTGAAAATATTTTTTTCAAATCAGTACAAATGTTGTGATATTTTTTTGTGTCCATTCGTTTTACACAAATTAACTTAAATAAAATTAATTTTACTACTTAAATAATAAAAGAAAGTTAAACTAAATGAAAATAAAAATATCAGGCAACTAGCTGAAATAAAGATTTACATAAACTGAAATAAAATATTTCTGCAAAATTATTGCAAACAATTAATATGGGTTGAATTTAAACAAAGAAATTCAATTTAGTAATGTTCAACTTAGTTTGTTTGTTTAAATCCGGCCCAAATAAATTGTTTATAACCACTTAATGTTACAAAATGTAGTAAATGCAAGGAATCATCCTGAATATTTTTTTAGTGCAGTAACAATTATTAGGTTCATATTTAATTTTATTTTTAAGAAGCTACAATGATTTTAGCATTGTTAATATTATAAGTATCTATGATATCTAGTATATCTATTATAAACCACTCTAGAGTAAAATATAAAAAAAAACCTGATGAAGTTCATAGCAGAGTGAATAAAAAAAGTGGGGGAAAAGCTACATTATTCATTAACATTAATTTAATTAATTTCAGTTAATTTATTAAACTTTTATTCAACTATCAACATACTCTTTTTGAATTCAGAACAAATAACAATATTTTCAGTTCAAACCAGAGGTAACATTAACTGCAGAAAGTAATATTTTCTACTGTATTTTGGAACTAACATAACAAAAAAATCCCATTCACCTTTAATATATGCTTTAAGAAATTCCTAAAGTATTTCACAGAATGTTTTGCACAAATATTTTAATAGACTTAAATGTTAAACATTTAAAAATAATAATAATAATAATAATAATTTAGAAAAATCTATTGTACTAATTATGCAAAGAATAAAGACAATTAATAAACAATGACGGAATGTTCATTTTTTGTTGCCACCACAAACGCCTTCAGTACGGTTGAGTCTTACGGTAATCCTCTTCTCCGTTCTCTTGCTGCCATCTTTTGTCTTGTTCTATAGCTTACTCATGCTTTCCCCCCTCTCATCGTCCTGCCTGCCAAAGGAGTTTTTCCAAGGAGAACTTTTAGGGAGGGGAAGAGCAGAAGCAGGAGTCTTAGTATCTGACTTGTTAGTCCACCACTGTCCAATTTGTTGAGGGTGGTGGGTTTGATTAAAGTAGGGGTCCCTCCTGCTGCTCGCCCCTCCCATCAATCACATTGATAAGTCCCAGAAAGGCAACATATTGCCTGGGAAGAGGACGGGGAGGGATATCAATTTCACTGTCGTGCCGTTCGCTCCCCAACCCGAACATCTCGCGCCGTTTTGGTGGAAGTGCAGACCGCCGAGGAGGAGGTGAAGGGGAGAGAGGATGTAGCAGTTCTGCTGGGGTTTGAGGGGCCAGCCGGGGCTCGGGGGATTGGGAAGGGGGCAGCTTTGCCGTTAGAAAGGCTGGTCAGGGTCAGTCGAAGTTTGTTAATGTCTTTTTCCTTTTTTTTCTCTTTTCAGGTTAAATATGGTAGGATCTAATAGTGGAGTATAGTTTGTGCTGACGCTGTTGAGCACCACGTGAGGCTAAAAGGGTTGCATTTCCTCCCCAATGTGGTACGATGCATATGAATTGCTTTGCTTGTCTTGTTAGCAACATATATGACATTAGCAGCTGCCAATCAATAGCTGTACAGAAGTGTGGATGGAAGGCCAAGGTGAAGGTCATGGTGACTGGATCAACTTTAAAGAGAAAAAGAAATGCATGGCCACAATGTTCATAATAATAATCAATTTTGGCAATATTGTCACAAAGAGATTTGTAGATTAGATTTGCATTTCAGTATTGTTGAGTAACTATTGTAATTTTTTTATTAATGGTTAGATTTTTATTATTACTTTAGTTATAGATGTAGCAATTTAGTACTTTTGTAATTTTAACAATTTTAAAATCAATTAAAGTTAATTCACAAGCAATAAGCTATTTTTTTCAGTTGACATTTATTAATGCTTATTTTATAATAATAACTATTTTTATTTTAAGTATTTAAAGTCCATGCTTTAGTTTTGCTTAAGTCAAGTTTTACTTTATACAGGGCTTCCCAATGATTACCTCATTAGTTAATATTACAAAGCAATATCTAATTAAAACAATAATTATCATCAAATCTCAAATCTCAGTCTATATTACACTGCCCATTTCAAATGCTCATTATCATCATGATCTTAATTATTATTTATCAAAAAATAAATTCAAATTATAAATTAAACAAGCGCTGATTATTTATTCTATATAGATTTAAATAGATATAATACTATATTATATTGTATATGATATTATATTATAGATATTATATCTATATATGGATGGATGGATGGATAAATAGATTACCCTAACCTGCCAAGTTTACCTAATTAAGCCTTTAATTGTCACTTTAAGCTGTATACCTTGACAAATATCTTGAAAAATATCTAGTAAAATATTATTTACAGTCATAATGGCAAAGATAAAATAAATCAGTTATTAGAAATGAGTTATTAAAATTATTATGTTTAGAAATGTGTTAAAAAATTCTCTCCATTAAACAAAAATTGGGTAAAAATAAACAGGGGAGCTAATAATTCAGGGGGGTTAATAATTCTGACTTCAATGGTTGGTTGGTTGGTGTAGGTAGGTAGGTAGGTAGGTAGATATACACATTTAAATCTGCCAATTGTTTTATTTGTAAATAAGCTTTTATTTAAATTGTGTAAATAAACATTTGTTTTTTTTTATAGAGCAAGTTTAGAGAGCTTTTGCATGAATGTAAAGTTCAGTCATATATTCATTTACTTATTTATAATGATATTTTCTTTTGATTTAATCCTATGTAAGCTGCAAATGGCATCTTCTGTGAAGTGACAACATCTGTCTTTTTTTCTCCGCTAATCTTTTTATATCTCAATTAGACTTTGCTAAAAGTGCACTCGACTCTGCGTGGACCTCAATCAATTCTTTTTCATCTCCCCGAGCTGTCGTCAAACATAACAAGATCACAGCAGGAAGTTCATGTCACCAACTTCCCCTCCCGAACATGATAACTTCATCTGCCGCTAGATCTCCTCCACCAAACCTCCCGTCCCGTCACATTCACACACTCAGTCACGTACAACCGCTACCAGCGTTTGCTTTCCACCTAATGGAATCAAACACTGCAAAAAGCCCAAACGTCAGCGCTTTTCATCACTTTGCATGGCCATTTTATTGTCCTTCTCTGTGCCTTTTGAATGATAATGATACAAATTACAGTTTTGCTATATTAATAGTCAAACCCCGAATGGAGAGAGAGAAGAGAGGAAGGGGGGGAAAAAAGGTGTCTGGCTTTTCACCGTTGCTAAGTGCTAACGTGGGATTTCCTGGGCCCATTGTCATGTCAACTGGACCGGCAGCTATTCCATTGTGATGATAATGGATTCGGTGTTGTTGGCTCAGAGGTCACCAGGTCAACATAAGCTCCTTAATGGACTGTGAAATAACTCTAACTGCATTAACCTCCCCAGATCACATGGTGGGGAAAACGCTGTCTCTCCTCAAATCAGAGGCCTTTATAGGCGCCAACGCGATTGGATTGAATTTTAATTGGCGAGGCGTACACCTGGCAGCAGTGCGGAGAAGATTTTAATCTTTCAGAAAGGTGAGATAGGGAAAGATATGGTAAACAGACGGCTGACGGGGTCGTGAGGGTTAGAGTTAGAATACGGAAGGGCAGTTTGACTCGCCTTTAACAGAAATTGCTTTTCTCTTGTGCATGTTTGCATTTTCATTGCTTCATTGTGCTTGCATGCTTGAACCAGCGGGCATCTGTGCTCATATCCCAGAGCGGGCTTTCCCTGGAGACACCGGTGAGGAGAGGCAGCATGGCCTTATGTTTGGCACTGGCAAATGTTTAAATCACTGTGATTAGAACTGGAATTTGGTAGCTTGACATTAACATATTTGGGATGGTTAGTGAAAGAATAATAAGTCTGTAGCCTATTTTAGAGAAAAAAGAACACATTTTAGACAGATAGACAAGCCACAAAACATTTAAATAATTACTAGTCATCTCACCCTGGAGCAATGTTCATGGTCATTTATCTCAGTGGTCCTCAACCACTTGACTGCGGACCGGTACCGGTCCGTGAATCAATTGGTACCGGGCCACACAAGAAATCATTCATTATTTCCGTTTTATTTATTATCTGACTCTAAATCATCTGTCCTCATCTTGTTGGATTTATCAGCTGCTTTTGACACTGTAAACCACCAGATCCTGCTATCTACGCTTGAGTCACTGGGCGTCACAGGCACTGTTATTCAATGGTTCAGTTCCTACCTCTCGGACAGGTCATTCAGGGTGTCGTGGAGGGGAGAGGTGTCCAACCTACAGCATCTATACACTGGGGTACCTCAGGGCTCTGTGCTTGGACCACTTCTCTTCTCTATCTACACGGCATCTTTAGGAACAGTCATCCAGAAACATGGTTTTTCCTACCACTGCTATGCTGATGACACCCAGCTATACCTCTCTTTCCACCCTGATGATCCCTCGGTTCCAGCTCGCATTTCAGCCTGCCTGTCAGACATTTCACTCTGGATGAAAGATCATCATCTCCAGCTTAACCTCATAAAAACGGAAATGCTTGAAGTTTCTGCCAACCCGACTCTTCACCATAACTTTTCAATCCAGATGGATGGAGCAACCATCACTGCATCCAAAATGGTAAAAAGCCTTGGAGTTACGATTGATGACCAACTGAACTTCTCTGACCACATTTCTAGAACTGCCCGATCTTGCAGATTCGCACTCTACAACATCAGAAAGGTCCGACCCTTCCTATCTGAACATACAGCTCAACTCATTGTTCAAGCTCTTGTCCTCTCCAAACTGGACTATTGCAACTCTCTGCTAGCCGGGCTACCAGCTAGTTCTATCAAACCTCTTCAGCTGCTTCAGAACGCAGCAGCACGAGTGGTCTTTGATGAACCCAAAAGAGCACATGTCACTCCGCTACTCACCCGTTTGCACTGGCTTCCAGTTGCTGCCCGCATCAAATTCAAAGCTCTGATGTTTGCTTACAAAGTGACCTCTAGCTGTGCTCCTTCGTATCTGCTCTCACTTCTGCAGATATATGTGCCCTCCAGAAACTTGCGTTCTGTGAATGAACGTCGCCTCGTTGTTCCATCCCAAAGAGGGAAGAAATCACTTTCCCGAACTCTCACATTCAATCTGCCCAGTTGGTGGAATGAACTCCCTAACTACATCAGAACAGCCGAGTCACTTGCTGTCTTCAAGAAACGACTAAAAACGCAACTGTTTAGTCTCCACTTTTCCTCCTAATCTGCAATTGCCTCTCTGGCTATACCACTAACTGAGCCCTCTTTCTCTCTCTCTCTCTCTCTCTAAAAAAAAAAAAAAAAAAAAAAAAAAAAAAAAAAAAATTCTACTAATGTTTTGCTTCTTAGACTTTTACACGCCTGAAACTTGTCTATAGCGCTTGTTCACTGCTGCTCTTATAGTTGTGTAAATTGCTTCCTTGTCCTCATTTGTAAGTCGCTTTGGATAAAAGCGTCTGCTAAATGACTAAATGTAAATGTAAATGAACAATCTTTTATTTACTAAAAAAAGTCTTTTATTTTGAAAAATAACTGTATTCTCTCGCTTGCATCTTGGTCATTTCAGCGCCCAAATTTAACCCATAAGCAGCAAAATCAGTAAGAAACAGACGTCTTTGCAAAGTTTTTTGCTAGGCGGAAAAGGCCTAGTGAAAGACCCACAAACTTCCTAGGATTCCCAACCCACTTGTCAACAAATCAAGTGACTCCAACATGGCTGTGCAAGAAGATCAGCTGCTAGAAATCGCAAATGACGGTGGCCAAGTGGCCGTTGGCATATGGCGTATTTTCTAGAGTTCACACAACTTTGTAGTTTCCAATGGAGGAGCGCAGCTTGCGCGCACAAGCTCTGACCTTTCACGAGTCACGTGACAAGAATTGACCGATCAGCTCCTTCAGCTTGTATGGAATACACATTTCGGAAGACTAATTATATCAGACAGAAACAAAACACCCAAACACTGCAGTGCTTTTGCAATATTTTCCATAACTAAATCTTGTATCAGAGTTACAGCTATGTTTTGTCGGCTTGTCATCCTCTGAGAAAACATTTGATGGTCACCTAGCAACTTACAACCTAGCAACAGTACCAGAGGGTTAAACAAGCTTAAACAAGCATGTTATTAATTAAGGTCATTAGATCTAACAGTACTGCTCTCAATTAACATGTATGCAACAATAGACTGCATCAGTTTTAAAAGTGAACCTCACTGACTCAAGTATGCATGTGGGGGAAAAAAATTAAATAAAATGTTTGTGTTTCATTTGTGTATTCATATGAGAAAAAATGTTTCATTTCTCTATTCAGTTTTTATTCCAGTTTACATTTATTTCAATGAACTAAAAATGACTTTATTAAATGACATTGGTCTTTTTTACTGTGATTTCTAACTTGTGAATGTGTGAATGTGAAAACTGCTTTAACAGTTTGTTTAAAAAAAAAACATCCACAATGCCAAATAGCAATATAGCCTACTCGAAGAACCCAAACCAAATATAAAGTCTTAAGCAAAGACAGAGCTCTGGAAAGGTGTAATAGACTCGGCACATCTTTACGGTCAGTATGAAGCTGCTTCAGCCAGGAAATGAGGACATGCTTGAGGAGAAGTCGCCATGCCTCCACCCTCCTCCAAAGCAAATCGCAGGTGGAGAAATGAGGTGCTGAACTTCATAACGCTGATGGAGCATGTTCCGTGTGAATACAGGATAAACATCAATTAATTTCAGTCAATAAATAACGCTTTGAGGTCTTGCGTCAAAAAAGGCGAACAATTACTTTTCCATTTTTCTTGCCAAATGGGCTGATGAGGGGAAAACAGGGAATCCGGCCGCGTAAATCAGTCTTAATTTTGCCTTCCCCATTAAAAAGCCGCCATTAAGACCCTCCTCGCCTCATTTCATCTTCTTCTTGTTTCACTTTTTCAATTTGTGCGAAAGGGGGAGTTCACTCATCATAAAATTTCACTTTGGCTGGCCTATCATTTGCATCTGAGCCAATAAATAGCAATTAGCATTAACAATTAAACCAGAGAGTGGAACCAATGCCCGCTCCCTTGGAAAGCTGATGAATGGCTACGGGGAGGCTTTTTTCAAAGAGAGCTGGGGGACATTAGCAGCCGTGGCCTTGCCGTAAAAGCGCGCGCTCCAGGAAAGGAGTACATCCTGGGCTAAACGCTGATTTATTTGGCTCTACGAGAGCCCGACATGTCTCTCGTGGGGGGCGGGTGGCGTGTGTGTCTGCGGGTGGCATATTTGTGTGAAGGAAAGATTACGAGGAATTTCAATCCAATCTGCCGCCGCGACATCCCGCTAAAGTACATAAGTGTTATGTGGCGCATTTGGTTGTAGAGAAATCGCATTTTATCCTCACATCTGAGCGAGACCGAGTTTTGCCCTTGCACATCGCAAGAATAAGTTTCCTACCAACCTTTTCTCAGTAATATCCAGAGCGTGGCGTATTATCTGCGGGTGGCATACGGGTCTGTTTAGCCTGCTGTAATACGAAAGCACATTTTTAATGTTTCATTTTAGTGACCCATTTTATTCCCCCTCAGCAGCATGTGAAGGTAAAGTGCAGGTGTGAGTGAGATTGAGAATAACCTCTAACAATAAGACTCAGACAGCTCTGAGACGACAAATCGCGGCGGTTAATGACGTGATGACTTACTGCATGAGACCCCTCCTCTCCAGTCTCGTATGCCTGGATGCTCGGCTTTATGTACACAGTGGGTACGCTGTTCAACTCTGCTGAAAAGGAGATCATATTGTCCGTGCCTTATGATTGCTTTCGCTTGCATTAATCATCCAGTAAAGCACTGACACAGCAGTATGAGCGCCCTGCCTAACAAACCATAGACTAAGGACAGTGACACCCAAAAGAGAAAAAGGGGTTCTGGTGAAATTGGAGGAGAGTGGCAGTCATTCTTTTTTTTCTTTTTTTTTATTAACATCACAGGCCCATTAGAAAGCTCCTTGTTCACCTTCATTGGAGCAGCAAATGAAGAGGCTCCAGAGCACAGGACTCCTACCGTCTCCACGCGGCCACGGCACAGGCCAACGCCAGTCATGTTGTAACGCTTGTAAGAAACAGATGTTCCTTCCCTGACAAATCTCCCCCTTTGATTTATTATTCATTTGCTCAGATCACAATGGAGAAGTCTTTGGCTCATTAATTAAATCCCACGCAAAAATAAAAAAGGATAGAAGGGAAAAAAAACTGACCCTCACAAACTTATCACAGGCAAAATGACTTTGACATATCACACCTGAGATCAAACTTTCATCTATAAGGAGGCGATGAAAAAACATTTGCGTAAACTCTTGTTAACTAGATATATTGCAGAAAATTGCATCACATTTTATTGGTTTTAATGGTAACATGATAATAAGGCTTTATTTGTTTATTTGTATTACATTAGTTAGCATAACAACGTACAATACACTAACGAATCCTAATTTCTATATTCACTAATACTCTTCTAAAAACAAAAGTTGCATGCATCGTGACCTATGAACATAAACAAGCAATGGAAACAGTTCTTTTATTAACTAACATTAACAAATGTTAAAGAACGGTGTCAAATATACTGTATATAGAGGTCAGAATATCGATCAAAATGTTAATGTCCATGCCCAACAAATACATTAATAAGTTGCTTAACAATTTGATCCTAAAGAAATCTAATTAAAATGTTTGTTTTTTTCAATAAAGCTTTTGTTATTCTATAATAAAAACTGAATATGTTTGTATTGCTTGATGATTTAGTAGAAACATTTTGTTCAAGACCTATTTAAATAATTTTTCAAGACCTATTTAAATAATAGTTCAATATAAAACTGTTAATATGTAAATCAAATCTTTTATTACAAATTACAAATGTCCTTCACTTTTTAATTATTTTATCTCATTTTAACTTACAACTGCCTATAAAAAGCACTCCTTTATTTTATCATTTTTTTAAATCTTACTGAACACAAACGTTTGAACTGTATATATTTAAAAATAAATATATAACATTTCAGTAAAAGCAATAGCCTACTAGCAAAATCCTATGTATGTGACATGTCAGACAAAATAAAAAGATATTTCAAGCTATCTGCTATCTGACTCAAAAGACAGTTATCATCCATCCACATGGTTAATCAGCTATACTAGTAGAGAAGACTCCAGATCCAGATCTGTTTTTACATTACTGTGACAGTTGGGTTTAGGGTTGGGTTAGGGGTAGACGTTAATAAAATATAATTAATGGAAAATTTAATAAATAATATAAATAATTCTCATGATTAATCAGCTATACTAATAGAGAAGACTCCAGATCCAGATCAGTTTTTACATTACTGTGACGGTTGGGTTTAGGGTGGGGGTAGGGGTAGACGTTAATAAAATATAATTAATGGGAAATTTAATAAATAATATAAATAATTATTGTGGTTAATCAGCTATACTAATAGAGAAGACTCCAGATCTGTTTTTACATTACTGTGACAGTTGGGTTTAGGGTTGGGGTAGGGGTAGACGTTAATAAAATACAATTAATGTGAAATTTAATACATACAGTAATATAAATAATTCTCATGGTTAATCAGCTATACTAATAGAGAAGACTCCAGATGCGGATCTGTTTTTACATTACTGTGACGGTTGGGTTTAGGGTTGGGGTAAATGTTAATAAAATGCAATTAATGGGAAATGTAATAAATAATTTAAATAATTCTCATTAACTTCCGGCCGCAGCCGTATGTGATCTACAGCTGATTAACCACGTGGACGGATGATAACATCCTTCTGAGCCTACCAGTAGGTCCAGAAGGTTCCTATTGGCCCATATCTATCAGCTGATATCCACTGATTATGCCCATTCAATTGAGTGATAACATTCGAACCGGCTGGTATATACTGCTGTTTAGAAAATGTGGCAAAACTTGCATGGAGTGCCATATTAAAGAACTGGTGCAAACATCCTTATACAGTAGCCATGGTCAAATGATTTCTTTACTGCGGTTTACTCATGGCTGTCTTTTTATTGTGCGTTCATCTTGTCACTGAATGCAAAACATAGCACATGTATAAACATTCTAAACATCTTAATCATCTAAACATCACTCTCAGATAAGATTCAAGTTTGCTAACTATATATAAATATACCATATTACAAAAATCCTATTCTCAACCCATCAAATTAAAAACTTTGCAGTAAGTACACTGAAGTCTACTCCAACCAAATATCAGTCAGTCGTGACAGCCTGCTGTGCTTGTTATTAAAAATCATGCAACTTGCGAAACACAAGTATATTGTGTGCAATAGCTGCCAATTCCAGTGTGTCAAACGATCTTTTAATTAGTCCTTTTGCATCACTTGTTGGAAGCAATTAAAAATGAGGAAGCCGTCCCACCGGTCAATCTCCAAACTCTCACCAAACACAGTGGCGCTCTGGGGGAAGTCATCGCACAGTTTGATAATGCAGATGTCTGTGTCACACCCCAATTAGAGAGCTCTCACACTCCTGAAGGGTGACAGTCTCATAGTGACTGCGTGCCAATCACATTTGATCATTTCTATGACATCATTTCGCAATCTACATTGTAACCCATGCCAAGTCATCGGCTGAAGACTAATCTGCATCCCACTCATAAATAAACCATGTCAAGCCAAATTTTATTGCAAGCTAAGATTGATTGTGTTGTTTGACTACAGAATAAAATTCGAGCTGTAATATCCTATAAACTCCTCTAAGACACAAATAAGACCAGTGCTTTTTATACAGGCGTTTGCCTAGAGCTCTATACGAGTGCAGCACGAAATGAATCTGACGTACAGAAATTTTTAGGAGAACTTTAAATGTTCCTAACATGTGCGATCTCATATCCCAAGGACTGTCAGGCCAGATCCAGTAGGTGAAGGTCAAGAATTGCCCATGAGCAGGGTCACTTGACAGTGGACTTTTTTTCATTACAAGTTGTAGAGAAGATTAAATACTTATTGACTAGCATCACAACGGACAAAGGTTTGATCTTAATGTTTTCCCCCATGCGACTGCTTTGTTTGATGAAACTATGTAAAAATACCCCTCAAGTCCCAGCGTACAAGGCCGCTCCTGATGCAAAAGCGCTTTGGGAGCTGCTAAAATTAAGCGATGTCACTTCTCAATGACACTTTAATGATACTGGAGCTCAATGAAAGAGTCGGGATGCTTTGGAGCATCTGCTGGAGATAGTCAAACACACACACACGCTCATCCAAATGACAGAAACTTCCTTTGTCCCTGCTGCCACAAGGACCGTGGGGGACGAGGCCGGTCTAATTAAGTCAATCCGTGGGGAGAGCCGGTGTCATTTCTACTTGGCATCAGCACTCTGGCACTGGCAGCATGGTTGGCATTGAGCATCTCGGAGGAGAGATGGAGAGACAGATTTGAGGAGAGAGATAAGTAGGAGACATGTAACTGATTTGGCACGCGCCGAGTGCTTTGGCATGTCTGTGGTTCACCAGCTCCTGTCTCTCTCCGTCTCCCCGGGCTCCTCAGTGTGTTTGAGTAAGCACTCTGTGTTTCGACAGCAAATGCCAACAGAGCAGGTACAACATGTCTTAATAGAGTCAACGGAAACGACAACGGGAAGCCTGATGATCAGTCAACTAAGAGCATTCATTTAAGTGTCAATAGATTCAAATTAAGTTCACAGACTTTCTAAGTCTAGCAAAAAAACTCACGACACAACAGAGGAAAAGAAGTTATTTCACCATTTTGGGGCAACTTCCATTTACTCGCAAAGTTTGGGATTTTCCTTACTATATCTTGGGTATAAAAAAGTGTATTGTCATGGCAAATATTTATTAAAAATGTAATAATATAACATTGGCAAATGTAGCAACTATGACAGAGAACTATTTGAGGCTATAGATTTT
Organism: Danio aesculapii; assembly: GCF_903798145.1. NCBI lineage: Eukaryota > Metazoa > Chordata > Actinopteri > Cypriniformes > Danionidae > Danio > Danio aesculapii. The sequence continues at coordinate 22,102,955 of NC_079451.1, read as the reverse complement.
CAGCTGCAAGTGAGAAATGTTTCTTTAACTATAGTCATATAAAAAATAAAAAAAGACCAACAGGGTAATGAACCACTCTGACATTCTGTCTGGTTTAAAATGTTTTCATGAATATTTTTCATATAGCAGCTTTGGCCTAATGGTCAGAAAGTTGGACTTGGGATTGTTGGTGGGAAAATATCCACCTCAATATCATGGCTGAAGTGATTCTTCTAAGCAAGGTACCAATCCCACAACTGCTCTGTGTGTGTTCATGAGTGTAAGTCACTTTAGATAAAAGCATCTTCTAAATGTAAATGTAAGTTAAGGAGTCTAATTTAAATGCACGTCCCATTTTAAGGAATATATTTTATATCAAACTAGGGATGCACAATATTGGAAAAATCTAATATTGCAATATTTTATTTTCCTGCGATAAATATTGTGATATAAATACAGTTTCACAAGATAGTTGAACAGCACTATTTGACTGTTTTCTGTGGAGTCTAACAGTATTCAGGTACAGAAATTGAGTAATCGCAATGAAAAATATATATATTTTCTAACTTTGCTTTGTCTCATTTCTAATACAAATATCTAAAAGATTTCTTAGATCATGTAAAAATATTGATTTCTTTCAAATTCAGATAAAATAAGGCAAAATTATGTTTTTTTCCTTAAAACAAGCTAAATTATCTGCCAGTGGGGTAAGTTAAATAATTTTATTTTAAGTAGATATTTGGACTAGAAACGAAGACAAAAATTCAAAGTTCCAAATTTTATTTTATTTTTTTCAAAAAATCGTATAAATACCATATAAATACAATTCTGTAGCTGCTGGTCAACTATAACCCAGACTTAAAATTGCATCTCTTTACAATGTGACTATTGTGGATATGCACATTGCGATACCAATGCTAAAACGATATATTGTGCAGCCCTATATCAAACACATAAATCATAAAAACTGGCAGTTTATTCCACAGTGGCGACACCTGATAAAGAGAATAACCTGAAGGAAAGTGGTTTATTGCATATAACTTAGTTTCTATGGAATAATAAGTAAATATTTAAAGTGCTTAAGGGTAGTGAGTGATAAGTTTGTTAAAATACAATATAGAAAATATAAGAACATTTCACATTTTTGCTAGAAACATTATAGTCATCACTGAAGTTAATGAGAGATTGGAGACAGTTAACAAAAAAGCATGTAATATTTCATTACAAGGATCTCAGTAAATATAAGTATACTTAAGAATTCACATTTTAAACTTCTAATAAGGATACATCTGTTTGCTTGTTTTTTGGTATTGTGTGGTAAACCAGCAGTTTACCAAAAAAACATGGGACAGAATTAAATTTAATGTCGGTGCAATAGCCTAGTTGTTAGCACGCCGACATATAGCGATGTAGCACGTCAGGGCGCCCGAGTTCGAATCCCTACTCGAGGACATTTCCCTACCCTACCCCCCTCTCTCACTTCCAACTTTGCTTCCTGTCTCAATACTGTCCTATCTAATAAAGGCAAAAAAGGCAAAAAAAATTTAAAAAAAGGATTAAATTTGATGCTCTAACCCATATTTATTGTTCACCTACTGCCACAGTGCACACGACATCCAACGCAAGAAGTCAGGATGATGCATATTCCCTCTGAAAGAGTATTAATAAGGGTGTAAGTAGGCTTGACCCCAGAGTCCACTCATATGGTCAGTAGCCGCTGCTGAATGAAGTGGGAAGCGGAGGGACAGCTCCTGCCAGCCTGATAACGTGAGGGTGTTGGGCAGGGTGAGCGGGGCGAAGGGCTCAAGGGCTCCAGCAGGCCAGCAGCCTGGTGGATGGCACTAGCCCGGGGAAACAGGGTGGCACGGCCGAGGTGGCGTCCGGTGGGAGATGACAGGAGCGGACAGGATGTCACCACGCTCCTCCTCAGTCTGGCAGCTCGCCGCGCTCAGACACAATGTGAAGAGACAAGCCAGAGATGTTCTCTTTTTCTAAATGTCACATGAACTCGCGCAACACATCGGATGGAGAAAATCATGAATTCTGAGTCCTCATGTCACATTTTATGAGTTCACGCATTCACAAGTGCTTCTGTTTTCAGTGTTTTGTGGTCTGTCATCTTGTTTTTTTTTCCAATGTCTAGGCTATAGTCTCAACAGGTGGAATCTTGCCCGCGAGCAGTTTCCAAGGTTTCCTCCACAGAGGGATTGGATGATAGCTTAAACTGTTGTAAAACTGAGGGTTCAGATGAGATAAAGGTAAGGTTGAACTAAGCTAAGTGGACAAGTACCGTAGGTCTTGGGCATCATTGCAGAATCTAATATAATAGAAAAATGTAAAAGCTCTATTCCATCACTGTACTTTTTCATCTGACAATTTTGACTTATTTCTACCAGTTCTGAATTGTTGCAAAATTGAAAAGATTTTATTCTCACAATTTCGAGTTTATATCTCAAACTTTAGAATTCTGAGCTTTTATCTCGCAATTCAGTTTATATCTAACAATCCAAATTCATCTCTTGCAATTCCAAATTTGAATCCCTTGATTCCTAGTTTGTGTCTCGTAATTCCCAGTTTGTCTTGCAGTTGCAATTTTTTTCTCTCAATTCATTATTTTTCTCAATTATTCAAGTTTATTTTGATAATCTCACAATTTCAAATTTTATCTCACAATAGCAAGTTTATATCTCACAATACTTATTTACTTCTTGCCATTTCAATATTGAGTTTATATCTGTTTATACTGTATCTATTATTCTAAGTTTTTATTTCTCAAAATTGGGCCTTTATTTACTGTGGGGGAACAAGTATTAACATGTCATGTTATTTTTTTCTGGGAAAATATTCTAACGGAGCTGTTGACATGGAATTGAACTACATTTTTGTAAAAACCCAAACAATACAAACATAAAAACATAACAAAACAAAAAAAAAAATCTGCAAAAATTGTTATATGTAATAACAATGAAATTATACAAGGAGAAATTACTGAACGACAATGTAATGAAATGAAACGTATTTTATACTTTTTATTAAAGGCTTTTTTGGTGATGGCAGCTTAAAGACACCTCTCATATGGAGAATAAAGTCACATAAATTGCTCAGGTGTGAGTTTTCCACAGACTTCAACAGAGTGTAAAAATCAGGTGATTGGCTGGGCCATTCTACAGCTTGCTTTTCTTTCTCTGAACACATTTGAGAGTTTCCTTGGCTGTGTTTTGGATCATTGTCTTGCTGAAATGTCCACCCTGGTTTCATCTTCATCATCCTGTTAGATGTTGGACTGAAGCAGCTGATATTATTTACAATGAGGAAGGGCAGAGACAGGGTTGCTGAATAACTACTGAGAGATATCAGCTGCTGTCTGGGCTTTCACTGCCTTTCTACAGCTCCCTTTCTTCATGTGTTCAATACTTTTTTCCTGTGTCATTTAATTTTATTACACATAACTTAATTTGTGAACTAATATTGTTTTATTTGCATATATAGATTTATTTGGTTGTTACCAAGATCTGGTGAAAATTACAAGTCAAGAGCACCTTTTGAAATATGTTTTCCGAGAAAAAAGGTGATGTGTTAAATACTTATTTCCCCCACTGTATATATAACATAATTGTATAGGCTGTCTTGCAATTTAGACCTCTGAAAGGAAAATATACAAAAAAGACAATCAGAATTGTGAGATATAGGCTAGCAATTCTCGAGTCTAAATCTTACAATTCCGATCTTTTTCCTCAAAAAAAGATTCCATAAAAATCACATTATAGTGAGAAACATTGCAGCCTCGTGTTCATTGGGAATATGCATTAGGCTAGAAACTAAAGCTGTGCTCGCGCTGCCCGGCTGCTAACATGACAATGTCTGCAGGTTTATACGCTCTCATAAAGCATGTGAAATTTTCTCAGGATCCCTAAGGCTTTCCCTGCCAGTGGCATGAGGTTACACATTTTAATGGAAATGTTTTCCTTGGGTACCACTCTATCCTCATTTCTATTGCAAAGAAATTTGTCTTTGCATCCCAGCGCGTATAAAGTAGTCAATCACTGAGGTAAGGAATGATTAATTTATGGCTCCTTCCTGCCTGCCTTATATAGCTTCCAGGGGAGCTATATGAGAGTTTCTGGCAGGACGTACCACTGACCTGGATCTGTTACCTGCTAAAAGTGCTCAACAGGTCTATGGAAAGCTGTAATACATACTGAGTTAATATATTCCGCTATATATCAACAATATGAACTATTTATTTAACTTTTTATTTTATTATTAATATTAGTATTTTTAAGTGATTTTTTTGGGGGGGTGAATCATATTTAAAAGGCAAACAAAACTCAAATATATCAAGTATGTATATGTTAAATGTTACTTTTGCAAGGTGTCAAACCTCAACAAAATGACAAAATTCTGAAAATAAATTAAGTACAGTGACATTATAGTCAAAAATATTTCCCATTGCTTTTTCTCCTGCTGGACGATTCAGTACTCTGCTTATGCCTTAAATAAAGATAGATTCTGTCAGTTGTTCAGACTGCTGCGAAAAAAACAATCCTGAAAATATGGCTGGATCAATACCCCTGTTGATCTTTCTTTGAAACTCTACCTACTGGACATTATTCGTTTGGAATATACACCAGCAAAATTGGCAAAATTAAGAAAACTGTACAATTCTGGTCAAATATGAGATTGTATCAGATACAGTATGTTTCAATCGGGATTTTATACCTGTCATTGCAGTATTACTGTTTTTATTATATTTTACTATTGTGTTGGGTGGATCTCGGTCTTTGTTGTATATAGTTCAAAATCTAAAATGATCAATAAAAAAAGAATTAAAAAAATTTTTTTATTACTCTCAAATTTGACATTCAACTTTCAATCTCCATTTAAAAATATCTCAACTATATTAAAAGAATGTCATGACATTACTATGTCTCACCTCACAGTTTTAGATCTTTGTATCTTGATCAATAAAAGAGTGCAATGCCATCATTTTAATACAAATGTACTTGTGTGTGTGTTCGTATATGCGCTCTAACATTAAAAAAAGGTTACAAAAACGTCTAAAATGAAAGACAATCAACTTATATAATATAGTTTGTTCACCCAATCAACATTTCCTGAAGTTCTTCTTTTCATAATAATTTTCTAAGAAAAACAAACACAAATCATTTAGATTCTATTCTATTAACTAATGTATATACACCCCATAATGTATACATCATATACTAAAGCCTCAGATCAGCAGTTTAAAACAGAATCATATTCCTGGTTTTGCATATGATAGCTTGTGATATGAGATTACGAGGGTATCTGTGGGTAAGTGCGTGATGCCTTTCTTTTTAGAGACTGCAGTTTGAGTGACAGTGTAAAGGACTGTTCATTAAACCATTGTGATCATTCTGCTTGCTACAACTCTCAGCGCTTCATCTTTACCTGAAGCCTTCAAGGACACAGCAGTGACACAGACGCTCCAGCTACAAGTTACATGGCTTTAGGCCAGATATCTGCTGTGTTCTGTTTCTGTTTGTGTAGATTCAATTTGACGTCTCACTCCATTTTTCTCGCATTTTCTGTCTCGCTCTCTCGCTGCTCTTTGCACTCTGCCGTATTTTAAAGTTTCCACTTGTCAAAAAGTAGCCACAGAAAGAGTTCTTTCTTCCTTTGATGGCCTTTAATGGAGAAACTTTTACTCATATTGTTTATGTATATGAAGTTTGCTCTGTACTTTTTGATAGAATACAAGATACACTGTTGTTTTATTTATGGAAATATTATTTATTTGACTGTGTGTGTGTGTGTGTGTGTGTGTGTGTGTGTGTGTGTGTGTGTGTGTGTGTGTATGCGCCTACAGTAATTATCATATTTATCTGGATTTACACACTGTATTAGGTATATTAAAATAGGCCTGGGCGATAAAATCGGTATCGATGCACAGAATAACAACACACGTGAAAATGAGTGCCGTATAGCAACAATGAGGAGATTGTAAATAAAAAAGCATTTAAGGATGTCGCCAGAGTGGCTTTTTGGTTTCTTTTCTTGTGCATCCCAGCCACTAGCTCCCCATCTGAAAGAGTTTTTAGCATAGGGTCTTATAGAGTCATTCAACTTCACAATTTGTAAAGTTGCAATATGTATTTGAATAATGATGAATAGTTCCTTTACTTGAAAGTTCAGATTTGATTATCATAATTTGTTTTGTTTACAAAGTTTGAGGTTTACTGTGTCATTATTATTCACACCTTACAGATGTTCATCTACCTCAAAGTTTGCTTTGAGTTACCATTGCACACACATTGTAACATTTTATTTATCAAAATTAAGTCTCTTTAACAATTATGTTTATTTTATTGTAAAGAGATCAGATATTTTTATTTAAATATTTTAGCTTTTGACTATTAAAAGCATTTGCCTTAGTAATGTTGGTAAATAAAAAAATGAAAAAATTGTTAAAAAATCCTAGCATCCCTAAATGTATTGTTAAAAAATAGTCAATAATTATCGATATTGAATTATATGAAACATGATATCATGACTTTTTTTTTTTGCAATATCGCCCGGCCCTATATTCAAATATTAATATTTGCTTTATTCTATAAAGGTTTGAGAACATTTCTTCCTAATTTCAATTGACAAGAATTTCTGCACTCAACAATCTATTAAACGAACAACAGGGGAAAAGATGTTTTAGCCAATGTTCCTGTTTCTCCTGAAATTTGGCAACAGCACACAACCATACAGTATCTGGAAGAGTGCAATAATTTACAAACTCCAAATTTCCTATATAAAAACAGATTAAAATATATAAAATTAGATATTTTTTTAATACGACAATTGGTCAGAATAACAAATGTTTTCATTTGCTGCAAAAGATCAGATCAGGTAAAAGGTATATTAATGTCTATATTAATCTAAGGTATATTAATGTATATATGAATGTATATTCTAGTTACTTCCTCACTTTCCTTCAGCTTACTCCCTTCTAACATTTTGGCCATTTTATGTCAAAAAAATCCTCAAATTTAGAAGAAATGTCATCACTAGTTCTGAGAATCCAATATTCAACTCCAAACATTATTATGAAATCATAAATTATCAAGTGGTCTTTTTATTGAACGTATACAAATCACTTATAATACTAAACAATAAATTCAATTGTTACTATAATACAGAATTCAATAAACTATAATTATATTTAAAAACAAAATTTACTGTTGCAAATTTTTACTTTATGTATACACATTTGTATATATGATGAGTCACATAAATAAAAATAAAAAACAGCTGGTATTGAATTTCTTTCAAGCCTTTTTTCCCCCTTGCTCTTCAACAACAGTCCAAACTGAAACAGGCTCTATACTCCACACAAGGGCGTCTGAAAGTCAGCGAGAGTGTGCTGGAGTCGGGTGTCACATGAAGTCTACATTGTGGCAGCTACGTGCAGCGGCCTGTGGCTCTGGCTGGAAGAACAGGCAAAAATAGATTGAACATGCCGGTGCTGCGCTCGTTCCATTGCTGTGTTTGTTACTTTTTTCCTGCAGTGTTCAACTGAGCTGGGACAAAAGGAGACGCAGACTGCAAAAAGGTGCGATTTTGACAGATGAATCGGGCTGGCCAAAAGGGAGCCCAAACGAGAGACTAAATCAGGACAGAGGGAAATGCAGAAGAGGGTGTTTTCGGCTCTCTTTATACCTGAACTCATCAGGGAGTCTATGTGTGCGATTATAGGAGGATCATTTTTATGGTTGCCATCAGGGGTGCCTTTTGAAATAAACTTATGCCCTTCAAGACTTCACTACTTTAATAATACAATTATAGCACAGCGTAACTGTATTCTATGGAATAATAATGGCATAAATTTGTTTAATTAAAAAAATGTCAAGTTCTAAATTAATAATTTTTAAGAGAATTTAATCAAATTAGGCAGTTATATATCAAAACAACTGATTTCATTAAGTCAGCATATATTTAAATATTGGTAAATCTTTTCAATCTTCTCCTTAAACTTCTTTTTAATGTTAAAATAACTTTATTATTACAGATTAGTATATAGTATTTTACTTATTTATTTTTGTGGTTTTACATTAATGCTAATGTGTTTACATTCAAGCATTTCATATAGAGATAATCGAAATCCAAATAAAGTTTTCATTTCAAATAATAAAACCTAAAATTTTCCCTTAATAACTTACTTTTCCTGCTATTAATCAAGCACTTAAGCTCAGTCTGTTTTTCTTTCTTATTTCATTATAGTGATTTGTCAATTGGTGACTACTTCAACTGGAGATCCAATCATCTGAATCAGTGAATCCAATCAGTTGTTGACTAAAAACAAATGCAATCAACGCAATAGAATTATTAGTGAATTAGTCCAAGTCACTAATCGATCATTACCAACACCAATTAAACAGATTTATCATTATATTCAGGATCATTATATTCACAATCTGCTTTCTCCAACTGTCGCTGTGAGTAAAAACAAAATAAGATATTACCTTTTGCAATGTCATTTTGAGTAAATCATGAAGATACACTGTTGCCACTGAAAATTACTATAATGTAAATGTCATAACAAGGGCTGACAACTATAACCGTATAATTTGTTTTTCCATAAATGTATAAATTAATATAAAATGTATAAATAAATGTATTTCGAATAAACTATCAAACTACAAAAGTAAAAAGTTTTCTTAAATGTATATTAGTCATAGCACCTTTGACTGCTCAAGTAAGAGCTAAAGAGAGTTCAAATCATGTCCTAATTACCGCCCAGCTATGGAAAGTAGAGCGCTCTGATTTGAATTTGCCCTGTTTCTGAAATAGCTCCCTAGGTCCAATTCAACATTTCACCAGAACTGATGTACTGTTTGCAATATTTAAGGCCCAGGTCATCTAAGGCGGAGTTGGAGAGTGAAATGAAAAGTAAAAAAAAAAAAAAGTGGAACACACAAAAGCAACTGCATATACAAACTATTATAATTATTATTATTATTATCATCATTGGAGATGATCCGATAAAGCGGCTGAAGATCAGTATAGGCCGATAATCACATTTATTGACTTGATCGGTATTTGCTGATCTGGCCAATCTCATGAACCAATCACAAGGGTTTGTGTTAGTTGGAGATGAGCAAAATGTTTAAATGACCTTGCATGTATTTAGGCCTTTTTAAATATAAGAGCTAAAAGAACTTGTGTTTTTGACAATATTGTTGTTATTACATAAATAAAACATAATTTTTTTTTCATAAAGAGTTAATAATAACACTTCTTGTTTTATACTTATTGCAATAAACAGTAGTTTATAGGCCTGTTTCCTCTTAGTAAAGAAGGAATGGATTTATAGGTGTGCATTTTAACTTCTAATGCATCAAATATGATTAACTTTTCTTGATTAAAATATGTTGAATTCTTCTTCCATCATTTGCAGTGTTTCCAAATTACATTGTGTCATTTTTCTTACCATTTATTTTTTAATTGTTTAATCTATTTTCTGTAAAGCTGCTTCTGACCATGACATGTTGACACCCAAATATAGCTACAAGAGAACACGTTTAAAAGATTACATGCATCATCCTTAATTTATTCTCTTAGATAAGGAGAGATCTCCATTTAAGTATCACACATAAAGGGAAAATGTACTTTATGCATTATAAAGCTTGAAGCATCAGAATCAGTACTCTGTATTGGCTGATCGCCATGACAAGGAATCGGTACTCTGTATCGGCTGCAAAATTCCTGATCAGAGCATCCCTAAATATTATTGTTATTATTAGGGGCTAGATAACTGTATTCTAATTTTTAAAGTGTATTTTATTTTCATTTGCCTTTACCCATTTGCATAATTGCCTTCTGGCTCATTTGCTATCTTTTAAAAGTGCAATGGGAAAACGTCCACAATGTAATATTCAAGACATCTCTGTGATTGAACAATATCTTTCAGCTGTTTGCAATAAATAAAGCAACAGGAAAATGAACCTCAAGCCTGGCTGGTTTTCAAAACATGGGGGATCTGTACTTTGAGTAATGTTGGTAAATAAAAAAATAAAAAAATGGTTAAAAAAAAATCCTAATATCCCTAAATGTATTGTTAAAAAATATTCAATATTTATCGATATTGAATTATATGAAACATGATATCATGACTTTTTGGAAACATGGGGGATCTGTACTTTGACTTTTTATTAGTAGCAGCAGAAATAAAAATGACATTATTCTGTGAATGACTTTTTCCAATCCTCAACTTTAAAAAGATGTTGGTCCATTAAACTACTGCAATTAAGTTGCTCAAAACTCCCCCCACATGCCATTAACTGCAATATCTAATTAAAACTCAAAAAGGGAGTCGTCTTTGATTGATAGGATCTCTTTTCACTAGTTTGCATTTTAATGTTCATTAATAAACTTTTATTGTTTGGCTAATTATAATACCCCCTTTAGATAATGACTTTTTGCCTTTTGTTGTAAAGTGCACTCAGCTACATATGGAGAGGCTGAAGATGATGAAACCATGCTTTATTTCCCATTTAAAATATTCAAAATAAACAGTTGTTTAGGGGTTCATAGTGGTTTCATTAGCATGAGAAGCCAGAGCTTTCCTTTGAAACTGATATAAATCCAATTTCACTTTTCAGTGGGCTTTCTTCAGTGTATAATTTTTCTGATGCTTCATTCAGCCCAAAGGACAAAGAAAGCTATTCAAAGCCAGAATTAACTCAGTCAATGACTATAAACATTCATCAGTTAGAGTAAATTGTACTAAAAGGCTAAATGGTCTCTGAACAAATATGAGTGTCATTGTTTGGCATCTACAAAAAACAGTGTGAAAAGTTGTCTTATTTGTAATATAAATGAATCAATTGAAATATCCACCTAATTCACATTCAGCATTAATATGTTTTACAACCTAATATGAACAAATTTTATAAAAAATGTGTCCACACTATCTCATATAAACTTCCTTTACAAATGACGCTCTCTAAAAATGCACTCACGTCATTGTCAGAACTAGTTCTAACACTATAAGCACCTTTATTACAGACACATTACATATTAGGCACTATAAAATAACTATTCAAAAGTAGTTTATAATTTCATCTAATAATTCCACTGATTTTAAAGATGAACTATCAGCTTCATTACACCAGTCTTCAGAGTCACACGATCCTTCAGAAATCACTTTAATATTAATCATTATTATTATCATTATTATTATTATCATTATTATTATCATTCATTCATTTTCTTTTTCGGCTTAATCTCTTCATTAATCTGGGGTCGCCACGGTGGAATGAACCGCTAACTTATCCAGCATATGTTTTTACGCAGCGGATGCCCTTCCAGCAGCAACCCATCTCTGGGAAACATCCATACACACTCATTCACACTCATACACTAAGGACAATTTAGCCTAGCCAATTCACCTGTACCGCATGTCTTTGGACTGTGGGGGAAATTGGAACACCCGGAGGAAACCCACGCGAACGCAGGGAGAACATGCAAACTCCACACAGAAACACCAACTGACCCAGCCAAGGCTCGAACCAGCGACCGTCTTGCTGTGAGGCGACAGCACTACCTACTGCGTCACTGCGTCGTCATTATTATTATTATTATTATTAATATTATTATTGTTATTATTATTCATAATGGTAACAGTAATAAAAAGCAATAATGACTGGAATAATTATTTAATTTGAAACTACATACACTAAGCAGTTATTTAAAAAAAAAATTAAATATTCAACAATTTAGCAATTTTCTTTACATTTAATAAATGCCACCTTGATGAACAGAATGATTTTCTTTAAAAAAAAAAAAACATGAAAAAAAACTGACCCCAAACTTTTGACTAGTGTACATCTGCCTTGAACAAGAAAAAAACTCACAGCTCAATAACTGAGAACTGAACAAAGCAATGTAATTTACTAGATGCAAAAAAAATCTAATTCCTAAAGGTTTTTTTAGGTTGTATTTAAGTTTTTTTTTTATTATGACCAAATTAGTTTTTAAAGACTTGAATAATGAAAATTTGCTGTTGATTTGGTCACCTTTGGTCACAACAGGTGACTGTTTTTTTTCAGCTGTCATTTTTAGCTAAAATATGGTCCTTGCAACTCATTTTACCAGAATGTAAAAAAAAATCATACACTCACAAAACTGAATTGCTGGCTTCTGATGAAACATTGAGGTCTTACGATATATTGAGGTTCACTGGCTAGAAATACAGTCCTGAGCAGGTTTATGAATGTCTGGAACAGTGAGATTCATTTTGCATGATGATGTATACACTAGAAAATTGCTGTTAAAAATGGTTAAATTCTACAGTAAAATACATTTTTTTTTTCACTAAAACAGTAATATTCTGTTAAAAACACTGCATTCTGGGTAATACTTTTGTTTTTGAGAAAGTAACCAACAGCAGAAAACTGAATTAACAGGGCACAGAGTCGACATTTGAAGTCTGTGTTTGAAATCACACTTTGTGCCCTCGTTCACTATTATGTACACTAATTCACTAATATAATTCACTTGACACAGTTAATGAACACACATGAGTGAATTCAGACACTGACGAACACCTGCTGTTAATAATCACAATCACTGAAAGAAAGAGGAACAAGAAACACAAACTGGCTTCAGTTACAGCCTTAAATAAAATCAACTAAAATAAAACCACCTTCACTCTCAGCAGAGGATCTTTAAACAACTCCACAAACAGCATCAGCTGATTCACTTATTACTGACTGCATTTGAGAATTTACAGTGTGTGTGGGTCTCTTTACCCTTGCATTCATAAGTTTAGTTTTTGTTATAGCAAACAGTAAAAGTTTAACAAATAAACTCTGATTTTAATCTGCATGTTTCTTTATTTAAAGACAGTAGCTGTAGTTGCTGATGCAATAAGACTCTCTCTGTGTTCATTTCAGCTTTATGTGGAGGTGTGTTGCTGTGAGCTTAAAGACATTTGAGTTAAACAGAAGTTTTCTAATAAACTAAAATAGTTTTCATAATAAATATGCTTATAAGCATATATGGCACGTCATGAATTCATATTGCAGTTGGCCAATTGGAGTTCACTTGAGTACTGTGTCAATGTAGTCCATGTATTTTTACAGCAACATACTGTAAAACACTGTAAAATAACAATACATTACTGGCAACTGCAGCTGCCAGCATTTAACTGTTAATTTACAGAGCAACAGCTAGACACTGTTAATTTCACAGTGCTGCCAGTTACTTGCTGTTTTTTAACAGGACAATTTTAACAGTGTAGGTTATTAAAAGGTGGAAAATCATTATACCTACACCTTAATAGAGATAAGTAATATGTTGTAATTTTTATGAACAATACAAGATATGCGTTCTCTCTCTTGAATCTACTCAGTGTCAGCTCACGTATGAGTTTGTGTCCTGGCATACATCATTATGCAACAAGACCCTCAAACTTCAGACATGCTCCGGACAGTTTGCAGAGAAACTGTCTTCAAAATTCTCCAATCGTGTTGGTGTTTGAATTAGGGCTGCACGATATTGGAAAATGTGACATAGTGATATTTTGAATTTCTGCGATATATATGAATGCAATTTCACTAGATGACCTTAACAGCTTTATTTAGGAAAAAATCTTCATTTTAGATTGATTGGGGTGCTATTTTTGGAGGGAGTGAGTTCCGATTAAAATAGAACAAATAAATTACAAGTATAGATAAATACAATATAGCAAAAATAAAAGTGAATAATAGTTTTCTGGAGAGTCTAACAGTATTCGGGTTACAGATATTGAATAATCAACACTGCATAGTCTTCATTGTATATAAAGTAATCTTTATTAAAGCTACACACACAATTAAGACACATTAAACTGAACTACACTGTTCCTATTTACTATGATCTTTTATGTGAAGCTGCTTTGACACAATCTACATTGTATAAGCGCTATACAAATAAAGGTGAATTGAATTGAACATTATAATTTCTTGTGGACGGATGTTTTAAAATGTTCACACAGTCACAGGGCTTGAAGTATGGAAGGTAAATCCTGCCAATTTAAAATAAATCAAATAAACGATGGAAATTAAAATGAAAATCAGATTAACAATTTCATTATAAAACACTGTTCGCAAAATATCTGCCAAAACTGAAAGTGAAATGACTTCATTTTCATTTTCATTGACAACACATCATCCCTGTCAAATCGATAATTAAAATTAATTAATGATTTAACATTCCATTTTCACTGCATTACCGCATTAAGACTGCCAATATTAAAACGAAAAGCCAAACTGAAAAATAAAATACCACAATTTTTGTTATTAATGTTCACGCTATAATTCAAATTAAAATGTACATTTAAGTTCTTGTTTTATTGACTCTTCTTTATTTCAGTTTTCATTTTTAATTTCATTTTCAACTTCAACCTGTATGCAAAGTCTATGCTAATCAGTGGGAGGGGCGTATTCAAGAGGCGTCGTCGAGTGTTTTCAGAGGCCGAGTGCAGAGGCATGGTTTTGATAGATGGGACAGCGTGAGTTACTAATGTATATATAACAGAAGTGAAATGGCAAACACTGTTAGTCAGCCTTTATATGAAGCGGCTGCTGCATTAGTACAACAAAAGGAACAGAGGACACAGGATAACCAACCGTCATCTCACAGGAGGAGTCGCGGGGGCAGAGAAACTGTGCAGTGTAAGTACGGTAGGCCTTGTGATGAATTCCTATAGTATACTGTATTAGGTGTTGTGACGTTAACAACTTGTTAGTGCTCAAATCTTTGAAGGACAGCTGAATTAGCTATGTAAAGTTGGTTTTAGGTTGATATTTGCCAGACATTCATGCACGCAATTTTAGGGATCATCTGCGAATTACAGGCTTCTGCACTCGGACTCTGAAAACACTCGACGACGCCTCTTGAATACGCTCCTCCCACTCATTAGCATAGACTTTGCATACAGGTTGAAGTTAAAAATTAAATCGAAAATGAAAACTGAAATAAAGAAGAGTCAATAAAAGAAAAACGTACATTTTAATTTGAATTATAGCGTGAACATTAATAACAAAAATTGTGTTTGCATTTCATTATTCAGTTTGGCTTTTCATTTAAATATTGGCAGTCTTAACACGGTAATGCAGTGAAAATGAAATGTTAAATCGTTAATTAATTTTAATTATCGATTTGACAGGGACGATGTGTTGTCAGTGAAAATTAAAACGAAATAATTTCATTTAATTTTTAATTTTGGCAGATATTTTGCGATCAGTGTTTTATAATGAATTTGTTCTGGTAAATCTGGTTTTCATTTTAATTTCCATCGTTTATTTGATTTATTTAAAATTGGCAGGATTTACCTTCTATATTAAAGGGATAGTTCACCCAAAAATGAAAGTACTCACTATTTAGTGACCCTTCACTTGTTTAAAAAATGTATGAGTTAATAAAATATCTTCTTTTTTTGTTCAAAATAAAAAAGAAACTCATAAATGTTTTATTTTGGGGTTTAAAAATGCATGCAAATTATATACTTTTACTCAATTATGATTAAACTCTGCATTGAGTATAATCAATTACATAATCAACTATAATACCAACTCAACATTGTATATTCTGCGATGTGACTATTGCAGATGCATACATTGTGATATCAATGCTGAAAGATATATTGAGCAGCCCTAGTTTGAATCAAGACTGTGATCTTTTAAGAAATTATCATGCAGCCTTTTCACCTAGAGTATTTTTAATTTTTTTGCAAGCATATAATTCCATTTATGGTTAAAGTCTTAGGGTTAAAATCATGATGAATAATGATTTATTGGTGAAAATGTTTGCAATCAGTTTTCACACAAAAGTGTATGGATTCACGCACTGTCAGTGCAAGGTTTTAAAAATCAAACCTGTAAAAAAAAGCTTTCAAAATATTTCTCGCCTAGGAAGGGTAGTGGCAAAGGCTAGGTAAGTATTCAACTCCTTATTTCATTTTCTAATATGAATGAAGGGGGGAGAAAACAAGAGAACAGAGGGCCCAGTGCAAGAGTAGATTGATCAGTGCTTGTAATGGGGCAGTGATAACCTTGTGTAATGATATGTTGCTGTGCTTGTGATTCCTGTGCTGGCCATGGTGGCCGTGCATGATGGATCACAACGGCAAGCTGATAGTGCCATTACTCACTGACATGCGCACCTGCCTGACACCCATCCCCTCTGGACACAGCAGCCCCCCAGAACCCGCTCCACCGAGACTCTCCACTGGAAATTCTGCTGTCCAGCATATCCCACAAAGTTCCTCCCTGTGCCTCTTTTGTAGGACGTTTCCCTTTTTCACTCCCTCCACCTGACGCTTCCTCTTGTTATACTTGCTCTTTGTCTCTCTCTAGTGAGAGTTTGGGTATTTGACCTTTGTATTTTCAAAGTATATATTTCGGCTTAAACCCTTATTTGTCAGGGGTCTCCACAGCGGAATGAACCGCCAACTATTCCGCCCTTCCAGCTGCAACCCAGAACTGTGAAACACCCATACACACTCACATTAACACACACACACACACACACACACTCATACACTACGGTTAATTTAGTTTATTCAATTCACTTATAGCGCATGTCTTTGGGCTGTAGGGGAAACCGGAGCACCCAGAGAAAACGTGGGAGAACACACAAACTAGCGAACCAGCAACCTTCTTGCTGAGGTGACAGTGCTAACCACTGAGCCACCCCAAAGAAAATATTAAAGTGTTTATTCTACAGCCTGTGTTACAATAAATAAATACATCACAAATACGGTCATATATTTGATTTTTCAGTGACTTGATGAATAAGCACTTTGCTGTTCTGAATCTGTACAGTTCAGTAGCATGAGTAGTGCTAGGAAAACACTCCATGTGACCCTGGTGTCTCCAGAGAATGTCACTACATCTTCCTGAATTCGCTGATTAAATTTCACCATCATCTTACAAACACGTATCTGCAAAACCGCAAAAAAGGTCATCACTCACTACCGCTTTAACTCACACTCTGCTTTAAACAGATATTTCAGGCATATTTTCCTGTTTTACAGTGGCTTGCCCAAATTAAAAAACAATATCCATTTAGGTTAATATTGCCATCACCTGTTGTTCAACATCACTTTTAAAAACCCATTTGCTTTACTACACTAATGCTAAACTTGCTAAAATATACCCCTCTGTCAGTGATACATGTAATAGGTACAAGCAAGTGGATCTCATCCACATGTAGTGGGATTGCTCTAAATTATTTGATAATTGAACTAAAAGATTTAAAACTCTGAAAGATGCATTCGGCGTAGATCTGGATACAAATCCACTTCAGGGCATTTTGGGGTTGGCAGTATGCTAACCTTTCAGTCAGGGTTCGAAAGGCTTTAGGTTTTACTATTTTACTAGCTAGACGCCTCGTCATGTTAAAGTGGAAACATCTCTAATCCTACTTTTGATGCATGGATAAAAGAAGTGTTTACTTGCATTAAACAAAAAAAAAATTAGACTATCACTTTCTGGTTCTTTAAAGCCCTTTGACAAGTTGTGGCGCCCATTTTTAGATTATCTGCTGGCTAACTCTTTTGATTCTTAAGCTGAGTAATAATATATGAATATATATTTATGAATCATTCTCAATTATCTTTATTATTATTATAATTTATTATACTTTTGGTTACTTAACTATGTTTATTTAGTTTTTTCAACAGGAAGTTAAAGGCTGTTGAGGGAGGGAAGTGTTTATTTGAGTATAGCGTTAACAACAACATGGAAGGATATTTTTAAAATGAATGTTGTGGTTGTTATTCTATGTAAAAAACGTAATAAAAGAAATGTTTAATTGAAAACCCATTAGCTGATTGAATAGCAGTATATGTGATATTAAGTATCATGTTGATGCACATTATAATGTATAATGTACATTCATGAATTTTGTGATGTCTACATTGACATCAAAATTAAAGTAATTTTAAACGGTTACATTTTTTTATTTATCTGATGTCAGTAATGAAATAATAATTATTGACTAAAACATTTTTAAAAAGTCACAAAAAATAAATAATAATAAGAAGAAGAAATAAAATATTTATATAATTATGCAATAACTTTGTATAAGACCATATCCTTAATAAAAATTACTAACAACTAAGCATATTCTTTCATTTTTACATACACTGAATAATGATTCATTATTTCTCTCATATTTTGACTTATTTTGAGTTATTTGAAACATACAAACTCTACTTATACATGTTCTTTGTATATACAATCAATTTTGTAGAATTAATCTGATGGAGACACTAACTGTTCTTGAACCCTCATCTATTAATAATTCCTCAATAATTAAAAAATGATCTCAAAGCTAAATGAGAAAAGCTTGATGCCCAGGTCTCTCTCCGTGGCCTGTAGTACAGAAAACCATCATAACAGAATCCCAGCGAGGGGCCTTTTCCAGTCACAAAACGCAACACACCAGAGCACCAGTGTCGGGCAAGCAAACGTGTCAACCCTCCTGATAACTGCACCCTACTAGCCACCCAAACCGCAGTGGCCCCTAGCCTATCAATCACGGCAGACCAGCACAGAGAGCCTGCCTCCCCTGCCACTGGATGATGGAGGACGGGGGAACTGAGCTCCATGCATATCAGCTGCTGCATTTTGTAGCCCTCCAGGAGAAGACCAGGTGAAGGGCTGAGAGCAAGAGTGAGGGTGCGCATGGGAGTGATAAAACACTTGCCTCTGCTCCATTCTTTCACGCAGATGTTGCATTAATCGTTTTGTTAGTCTGTTCATGAAATCACATCACTTGAAATGATTTTGTACATTATATAGAAAATATTTAATCAGATTAATTTTGAGATATTTCATGGAAAAGGGCTGAAGTCAGAGTCGCATTCATTTATTAAGACGACTGAGGTCCTTTGGTGTGTGTCAGACACTGTTAAAGACTTTTTATGACTCTGTGGTGTCTTCTGTGATCCTGTAGCCTGCTGGGGAGGGGGACTGTTGGAGAAGGAGAAAAACAAATTAAATAAGCTTATAAAAAAAGGGCAGGTTCGGTTGTGGGGTGTGTTCTACCCACTATAGAAGAGATAGCACAAGATCGAATGATGGACAAATTTATCAGTTATGATGACCCATGATAGTCATCCCCTTTCTGATACAGCCCAAGCGTGTGCAAGCTCTTTTAGCTCAAGATGAATTCAGTCCCAGAGTTACAGGAAACGATATAGGAAGTCATTTTCACCAACAGTGATCAGATTGTATAACCAAAGTCATACTAGCTGATTTTGCTGAATTGTAATAGCATTAATACAGTAGATATGGACTAGCGTCTACTTTTTGTTTGAAACCAAGGTGTGCAGTATGAATGTAATTTTATTAATATTATTGTCTTTTTATATATGTAATTTATTTTATTTATCTTATAATATGGAGAGCTCAGCTGTGACGTGTGAATTTCCCTTTGGAATTATCGAATCCTAAACAAACAAACAAACGAGTAATTTTAATAATAGTTATTATTATTATTTATTTAGTATTTATTTTAATTATTTTTTGTTATTATTATTTACAGATATATATTAAAATTTGCCATATTTAATGCATACATTTTTTTTCTGAACAAAAAAATATGATCATACATTTTTACCATAATTTACAGTGCAACAATAGTTCATTTGTATACTTTGTCACTATTCATCACATCACTAGGTTTTACACATTTTTCAGCAAGAAGTATTCATTTATTAAAAATACAATAACATTTATTATGATAATTTATTCATTCTTTAATTTTAGATTTTAATAAGTACAGATCATAAGTGTATTGTTGTGCTCATGCTGAATGAAAATGGAACAATAACTATGTTGAAGTTATTTTAAAAGATTAGACAAGCATGCTTTCTATTTAGCCCCGCTTTGAATTTTTGTTTCTCTTTTAAATACTTCCCAAATTATGTTTAACAGAGCAGGGACATTTTTAATAGTGTCTAATAATGGCATGTCGAATAATATTTTTTCTTCTGATTTGGCTAGAATAAAAAAAAAACATTTTAAGGTCAAAATTATTTGCCCCATCAGTAATTATTAAAATGATTATGTTTAGAAATGTGTTGCAAAAAATATCTCCGTTAAACAGAAATTGGGGAAAAAATAAACAGGGGCTATTAATTTTAACTGTATATGCTGACTTGAGCAAATTTCATTTGTAGTAAAAAATACTATATTTGTATTGAGAAAAACAGAAATCGCATGGCTAAATGAGGTTATCTTAGATTTTATTAACCATTAATAAATTAACATGAAATGGTAGTCAATTTAATTTGACTAATTAATTACATTTTGTGTACTCTTTTATAAATTCCTACATACTTGAAAGGGAACTGTAATCATAACTGACAATTTAATACCCACATTCTCCACCAAAAGAGTTTCACTTAACAAGACGTCTCTTATCCGATTCACAGCATTTATAAATGTCAAAATATTGTGCACATCCCTCTTGCTTTCTCTCTGGCAGTGTAAAGCTCGCAGCAAGCCAGACGAAAGGAGGATTACACTTTATTGAGGGAAAGCTGGGAAAATTACTCAGCGGAAAAGAAAACCGTTGGCATACCATCAAAATCTCATCCAGAAGAATTACCATATGACTCTTTACCACTGACTGCCAAGAGAGAGGAAAAAAAGGCTTGACTTGAAAACAGGAGTGTCACGGCATTGTCTAAAGGAGCTCGCTATAACCGCGCAGCTACATCAAACACTTGAATAAGCATGCATTATTATGCTTGTTTTAATCCTGGATGGCTCTGTGCTATTTCCAGCACCTATTGTGAAAATGTCAAGCGGTGAAATTGAACCAGGTTGCAGATATCGGTGGCTGTCACAAATCTGTCTAAACAGGTTCTGACTGTTTAAAGAGATTCTAGTGGGAGCCGTTTACCATACTGCCTATTGACTGCTCAAATTACAACTGTCAGTTTAACTAAAATATTATTTGACTTCTTTTGATGACATTGAAACTGTGTGTCAGTGTTGACGCTGGACTTAACATCAAAATAATATCTGTTTACAGCAGGACACGGCACTAAGAGGAAAAGACAGTTTTCAAGGTACCTGAAAATGCAATTCTGGAAATGCACTTTGATGTGAAGACTGTCAGCTTTGACTAAACACGCATTTCATGCTTGCACAGTTTTGTTAGACCGTCAGCTCTTGTAGTTTCAGGAGTGCTTTCTGTTTATGAGAAGTAAAACAGTTTTGAAACAGATGTCTGTTGATTGGGTTTGTTGCAGAAACTAGCGTATGACTGCAGAGTGATTCAGAAAGAGTGAATAGCATGACACAAATTGAAGTTTAGTGGCTAATTAGCTTTAAATGGGCCACTTAATTGGTCTCGAATGCAATGAGAAAAACATCCATATTTCACTTTGTCTTCATTAACGCACTGGAATGTGCTCATTTGATTTATAATAATGAAGTTAAATAGCAGATATTTATTTCTTGGCCTAAACCGTTTTACTGAATCATTTAACAAGATAAACTGAGGAAACAAACATGTAAATATTGGAATGAAATGTTGCCATGTTGAGCACACGGCTCACTGATGAGACTCTACATTCTCATTAAGCTATTAAAACCCTTACAGAATGTGCAACTTTTCAGTTTTTCATATGTCTGGAACTTGATGCAAGACCAAAAACGCAATTATGTTCACCCAGGAACACAAAAAAATGGTTATGATTCACAGATCCAGCAATGCTGGATGCTCAAGGGGAAAGAGTTTGAGTCAGAGAACAGAATTGAGCTGTGGAAGGATCACAGAAGACGGCACCTGGGGGATTCTGGCCATATGTTTAAGCTTTGTCTTGTCCTACAAAGTTAGTGCGCCCTTCATCATGCTTCGTCAAAGAGGAGCTTGGCTGTGACATAGAGAATATGGGCTACCATCGCGAGAGGAGGTATCAGTGAGGTATTGCTCCTGGCTGCTTTTTAACAGGGCCAACCACTGCACTGATTATGGCATAATTACAGCAGTAAAGCCAGGAGATTATCCACCTGGTTATGGGCTCAAGTCTCTTCACTAATAGGGCAAATGAGCAGCTCCAGCTTGTAGGTTCGGGCCAGCAGAGCAGCCGATTAATGCAGTTTATTGGGATCTGTTAAAAGCATTAACTGAAGACAAGCACAGCAATTCGTCATGTTTAAAGGCAGGGAAATTAAATCATAGCAGAGGGAAATGAGCATAGATAAAGCAAAAATGCTCTTTTAGAGGTTACCTGTTTGCAAGCGGTGTACTTTCGCACACCACACCTCTCCCCTCCCCTCACCAGTCTCCTGGTGGACCACTTTCATTCTCCTTTAAGTGGGTAAATTGGAAATAATTGCCTCAACCGTAAACAGAATTTGATTAAAGGACAAAAGATACCTGTGAGAGCATATGAGAGGGAATTAAATTGGATTTGCGTAACTGCTAAGTGTGGCAGGAGCCGCAAACCCACTTTCTCATTTACCCTCACTGGCAGCTGCGCTCAGCACTGTTGGATGCTGCACATATTCACATTCATGGGACAGTTTCGAAACTATTTTCACTAACTTTACTTTGTGTTAATTGTTTAGGGTATTTTAGAGCATTTACAATATATCGTATATCATTGTGTCAATTTACAATTTTTATATCTCTTTTAATATAAACAAAAACTCATACTTTCACACACCTAAAGAGCAGACTAAATTTCAGATTCAATATCATTTAACCAAATGTCCCTGGCATTCAAGTAATCTAAACACCAGCAACAATTCTAATCTTCAGTCAGATGCCATTAGAGCCTTGCTGAATTAGCAATATATGCTAATTCAGGTAACTGGCAGCTAAAATTTGGAAATCCACAAAACTACAATGGAAACCATTTACAAGCTTTGCATTTACATAAACATGCAGCCTTGTCAAACAAACATGCTTCACTTGAAAATAACGCTTCAGTTTTCATGAGAAAACATTTTTCAACATAATAGTAAAATTCAAAAAGACTGCCCTGTCATAACTCATATAAACAGACATGCATTTGAAATGCATACAAATCCTGCAAGACATGAAAAGTCAGCATTTTTGCAACTTTGGCAACTATGAAAAATAAAACGGGATTTCACAGTCACACAAAAAAGAGTTCTGCTACTGTAGTCAATATAACAAGGTTTTGAAAGTGTTTTGAACAGCAGAAGGACAAAACACATGCAGCGTATCATTGTGAAAGCTTGCATATTTTCCACTTTAATTAATTTTCCAAGGACAAAAGACAGGAGTTTTGCAAGACTCCATAAATTATTACAAAAGACGAGAGTGTGACTCTCCACTTAAAGAACAGTTTCTGCTTTTTCTAAATTGTGTGGAGTTCTTTTGCAGATGTGCTTTGGAAGAAATGTACCATTTCATGGTAGGGGGGGCCATCTGCTGGTCATATTAAAGAACAGACCTTTTATACGCTTTTCATCTTAATCCAATATTTTATGTTTACTTAAAATGCAAGTAAACTGCATATTAAATTTTTAACAAAATAAAAAAATATATATATAAATATATATGTATAAATATACATACAAATATACACTGTCATTAAATGGTTTACTGGCCACCTAGAACTGTATAGGTCTACAATAATAGGTCTTTAAATGAGATTCAAACTAACAGTATAGAAGTATTTCAGCTTGAGTGTTTGAGCTAAAGAATGTCCATTAAATGCATGTGTGCTTTTCGCTTTTGTTTCTTTCCACCTACATTTGTGAACTAAAACAAAGAGCAGGTAACTTAGTGGAAAGTGATGAATAGGTTTGCTGGCGCCATCACTCGTACAATGAAGGTGCCAGGGCCGGGTGCAGAAATGTTCAAAGTCATTGTTCCCCTGGAGACGGGTCAGCGTATTGGTCAAAGCCTGATGCGACTGTACTGTGTTTTATCCTCATGTGCACCTAACCACCTCCACCCAGAGCCAAGCACTGAGGATTCTCACATTTATTTCCAGTAAAATCTCCCTCCCAACTGCAGCGTATGCACAAACATCTCCTTGATGTTTGCAATGCGTCCTCTGATGTTTACCTGCATAAATAATGTCTTTGGTGCGCCTTTGCAAAGGTGATCATGTGTGTAATGTTATTCGGAAGTTATCAGTAGAGTGATGCCGTATCTGGGCATGGTCCCATGCGTTCTGTACGTTTAACTTGGTTTGTCATGTAAAAGCACTGGACTGGATGAAAGTTAACTTTTACGTATACAAATTTATTTTGATTTTAAGCATTTAAATTGATAAAGAGCACACCTTGATGAACTGATGTGCTGGTTTTAGCTGTTAGAATGTACAGGCTGAATTGGATCATGGTTTGAATAAACAGTATTTCATCTGAGCATGCTATTTGCTGTATTTGCAAATAATGAGATGATAACCTTGATAATTGAGCAAATTTAGAAAATGTAAAACCATAAACGAATACAAATCGAGGATTAACGTGTAATGGGACATTTTTTGTTAACATTCATGTGATGTAAAATATACTTACACTGTAAGAAACGCTGGTTCCACACAATCGATTTGTGTTGAGACAGGAATGAAGTTAACTCATTAGTTTTTACAAATTCAAGTTGATTGAACATAAAACAATTAAGTTGTCCCAAATAAAACCTTAAGAATTGTGTTGTTGCAGCTCATTTTAAATAAGAAGTTTGAAAATACAGAAAACATTGTTTTAAGTGTACTCCTTACAGCATTACACACAATGACATAGAAAAGTCTAATTTTATCTTAAAATTAAATTAATCCCAATTATTTATTGACTTGTAATGTCGGCACAAAATATATGAACTTGACAAGCCTTGTATTTATCTATTTAATTATGAACATCTATGATTTGTTTTTGACAATTTATACTTATACATGCCATAAACAACAACCGTTTATTATTTGAATAATTACTATGATACAGCTGTTAAACCTACATACAAATATTTACTAAATAATATGACTTTGTAAATAGTACAATTTATTTATATTATAAATTTAAAGTCATCTGAGTGGTCTACTTATTGATAACATTTCTCAGTCCTAATCTTCATGAATTTTGTTTCACTTCAAAAGTTGAAATTGAGGAACAGAGACTAAGGGTGTGCGCGCGTGCGTGTGTGCGAAACCGTCAAAGACACGCCGAGCGCCCTGAGATTCCCCACGCAAGGCACACCTTATTAAACACTGCCTGATAGGGTCAATAGCCCGCTCTCCCAACACCACCCTAGAACAATTTCAATTTTAATAGCTTTTACTATGTATTTCACAGGCAAGCCCCCATTGAAATAGAGCCATCAAAAAATCCCGCCGACAGATTCAAGCCCGGGAGCTTGGCGTAATTATCCCAGCGGACGCGCGCCTGTGTAAGGTAGTTCAACCTCGTTCATCATCTCCAGCAGGCCCCGGACTCTGCCTGCTAATTTCATCTCCAGGATTAGCTTTGCTCACTTGTCTATCTTGTTATATTTCTTGAGGGTGAAATATCGCCTTCCACTTTTAATAAGGCTGAGCGGGGCCACGCACCGTTGCCTGCGCGCGGCGTACGCGCGGAAAAAGGGGCAGAAGGGGAGCAAAACTTTGCCGCGCGCTCTTCTGGGGAGTGACCGGAGAGAAAGAGTGAAGGTGAAAGCGTATGCCTGTGATACCTGCAGGGCAATGCAAGCTGTTTGCTCTCTGAATAGAAAAGAAAAGAGGTGTGGAGGAGCTCTGGGCCGTGCGCGCTGATACACCTCCAGAGGATGCTCGTGCGCGCCGAAATTAGCAGACGCTCGCAAGGCGGAGAACGAGCATGACATCTTATTAAACTTGTGGATCAAATCCGCGTATCCTCAGATCATTTGCCATCCGTTTGTCACCTTCACCCTCCACCCCGCGCGCCCCGCACTTAATTACAATGTATTGTGTTTAAAGGGCAATTAAAGCCATCACACCAATGGCGTGTTGGACTTTAATTACCCATTGACAATAAGGGTGAATGCTGCTGTGTACTTGTAATAGCTTATGCCTCATTTGTGCAGGGCACCAGTTTGTAAGTTTTCTAAAACAAAAGCATATACACATACAAATAACACTTACAAATAACTCATAACTTACATTAAATACTGTTTATGTTGCACTTTATTTTGTTTTGCATCTGCACAGCTCTGGTTTGTACTCCTTGCCATGTGCCATTAAGTGTAATTGTATTGTTTACAAATGTTTATTTTTACTTATATTTTTAGATTATATTATATGTGTAATTGTATTTAAAGCATTTCTTTTTAAAATTCTACTTTTTGTATTAACACTATGTTAGGCACCTAGGGTCTGAGAGTAAAGCAATTTTGATTCTCTGTATGTGCTGTACATGTGGTTAAATTGACAATAAAGCTGACTATGTCTTTAATAATATATAATAATGTAATAGTAAAGTAATTCATGAATAATAGACAAAGGATAATGCACATTAAATCTGTTGTATTATTATTTGTCTACAGAGCAGTGGTTAAAAAATAATACTTCTGCTATAATTACAAAAAAGCTGTTTGTTTTCATGTTTTTTATTTATTTATTTATTTTTTTTAAACTAGGGGAGATTGTAGAGTTTTTCAGGCATCAAAATTATGAAATTCATTCATTCATTCATTTTCATTTCAGGCTTAGTCCCTTTATTAATTTCAGGTCGCCGACTCGCCAAAGTGGAATGAACCGGCAACTTATCCAGCATATGTTTTACGCAGCGGATGCCCTTCCAGCGGCAACCCATCACTGGGAAACATCCATACACACTTATTCACACACATAGACTACAGACAATTTAGCTTATCCAATTCACCTATACACCACATGTCTTTGGACTGGAGGAAACCGGAGCACCCGGAGAAAACCCACATGATCACGGGGAGAACATGCAAACTCCACACAGATATGCCAACTGACCCAGCCGAGGCTCGAACTAGCGACCTTTTTGCTGTGAGGCAATCGTGCTACCCACTGCACCACCATGACGCCAACGATAAAATAATAATACTTTTTTGTAAAGTCCATATCATAAATTTAACAAGATATACAGAAGACACCCACTAAATTGCCTCGCAGTGTAACATACAAACAAGCATCAGTTGATGGCAGGTTAAAAGGCTGTAAGGGTCATAGTGGTTCTTAAAATACCAATCAATTGTCATTTTAAATGCTCATTTTTTGCCACTGTCAGCAAGATGTTTTTAATCTTATTAAATATAACAAAATGTACTATAACCAGTTATCCATCTGCACCATTTAGTAAATACCAATCAGAATTGCTTTCTTTCATTTCTTTCATTTTAATATAAATATATCTGGTTTGCTGACTGACATTATTTTAATTATTGGCTTTTCATTTTTACAAAAGTCACATTTAATCGCCTTTGATAATTATATTTGTAGTGGACACCAAAATAAATGATCCTAAAACAAAATAATATGATTATATATGGGAATATAATCTTACTCCAACACTAATACATTTAAGTTAAAATACCGGGCTACTTGGAAGTTCACTGAGGCCCCCTAGTGGGTCTAGGTCTAATAGATAACAATCTGCATTACAGTGCATTGCTTTGTGTCCTCCATTATTCAATTTTGTTGTGGCATTGACCACTTACCACAATAAATTGTGTCTCTGAAGGCAAAAAAAGTTAACTTAGTTTAACCTTAAAATAAGTGACGCATGTTATCAAATAAGCGCCTGACAGTCCAGGCCAGAAGCTTGACGAAAGCAAAAAAAAACTAGACCTAATTACATTCGGATCACAGTGACATGAAGTATTTCAAAACACTGCTAGCTATTATTCTGTTTCTGCTCACCTTGAAATATTCAAGAGCTCACATATCACTCATTCATTGAGCAGAAAAATTGAAAAGAGAGACGGCAAAATATAATTAACCTTGTTACAGCCAGGTCAAACAACCGATTGTTATTCGTTTCATATGACAGCGCTTTGAGGCAATATTTTCCCAGGGAGACTCATGGCATACGACATAAATTGAGATAAAAATGAAAACAAGAAACCTGAATTAATACTACTGTACTGTATCAAATAAAAAGCTTCTTGGCACCTGTGAGATACCCTTAAGCAGTTTAGAGGTAAATCGCTATTGAACCAGATCCTTTTAGCTACTGGAGCTTATTGCTTCAGACTTTCATCACAGAGGCCAGCTAACATTTGATACTTCATCATCTACCCGTGGCCTCACCGGAGCCACTAAGTCAACCTGACACACACACACACACATATATATATATATACAGTGCTCAGCATATATAAGTACACCCCTCACATATCTATCTTTTAAATTGAAGTATTTTTAATAGGAAGCTGTACAATATTATATTTGTGCATATACATTGATTTGTCAGTACTGAAGCCAAATCTGGAGCTTATCTAACAAAATAACGAACGATCACGGTGCAAAAACTAGTCCACCCAGATTTATGTTATATAAAAATATTAAATACAAGTTTTAAAAAAAAGAAAAATCAAGAGAAGCAAAAATGTGAAAAATTTTGTTGAAATTTTGTAGGTTGTAATTGTTTTGTAATATTTAGCTTGAATCTAATTGTGTTATCTTTCAATTTCTAAATATGTTGATTAAGATATTATTTTAATAAATACAGTTTAATAAATCTGTTTTGTTTAAATGCACCAAAATACATTGAATATTTTTATCCATTTCTCAGTGAATATAGGCATTTTCAAAATGGGGTGTACTCATTTATGCGGAGCACAGTATGTATATGATTGAATGAATCACTCATTAAGATACTGCCTTAACCAGCCCTAGTAATAGCAAAACAAATTGTAAACGAGCACTTCCTGAATTGCTTTAAAAATAAATGAGTTTCAAATGTTATGAAAATACATTGTTAATAATCGCAATGCACCGATTTAGCTCATTTGTTGATTCCCTTTTGCAATGTTATTCATGTAATCTGATTACCATATTTGAAATAAATGAATGAGCAAGTTGACATTAGACGGTGTTATTGAACTGTCTCTCTGGTGGTCCAGACCTGATCTGGTCTAGGTGTTTCCTGCTTAATTAAGACTCAGCTGACACATTGTTCATTACTTTTGCAACCCTCTTGTGAGTGAATTGCCTCTGTCCATTAATATTTACAGCCTAATATCTGCAACCCCGAGAAGCCACAGCACTCAAATTATATGTCAGATAATTAAAAGAATAATTATGAATGGTCAGCAAGGTATGAGCCATATTTCATCAATGATTGTGTATTTATTTTCCATTTTTCATGGCTTAAATGTATTTTGCATGCAAATAAGCACCGGACAGTTTTTAATTAACCGTGAGGGGCATTATGAGCAACTTGGTAATAAAATATGTTTACCATGCGTATGCACAAAAACAATAATTGTATACCATATTTAACAACACTGTCCTAATTTAACTCAGATTATTTAACATAATTATTCATCAATAATAATTACATGCCTTTTAGGTTATTACATGCATATTTTGTTATGATGCTCTTGATGACACATCGGGGCAGGAACATGAGGTCATCATCAAATATATTCTTATATTATACAGATGTAATCCATCCTACAGATGTGCAAGAAGTCTGTACAACAGCTGACCCACCATTCCCCCACCCGCACCCACCATCCTATACTATACAATGTGCCACACTTCACCTCTCACATAAAGATGGTCATTAACTGAATCCCATAATTTTCTTCCCTGCCTCCCACGAAAGGCCATTTGCAACTTCAGGTGTGGCGGGATAATGGAGGATGATATTTCTATCCAACAATGCCAGGGGCAGACTCTGATCATTTTCTCTTCTGAAGGTTAAACTTAGATAACCTGCCTTTGGCATTTA
Organism: Danio aesculapii; assembly: GCF_903798145.1. NCBI lineage: Eukaryota > Metazoa > Chordata > Actinopteri > Cypriniformes > Danionidae > Danio > Danio aesculapii. Next base: position 22,073,073 of record NC_079451.1, on the reverse strand, counting down.
ATCAGCTACTTGTTAAATACTCTTTCGGTAATAAAATAATTTAAAATTTTATTGCTTCTCAAATAAGGCTCTTTTTAAATGGATTTAATGACTTTGTTAAGGCTTTGCTGAACGCATCCCTAGTTAGGCTAGTGTGTAAAAGCCTAATGGTAATGATATGCTTTACAGCTTGCAAAATCGCAATGATATTCATTAAAATGACTTTGGTAATCACTGTGTGTAAATTAGAAATACCTGTCCCGTCAGCAGACATTTAAAGGGATAGTGTCCACAGTACAGCATTCAGCATAATGGTTTCTGCAAAAAAATAAAATAAAATTATATATATATATATATATATATATATATATATATATATATATATATATATATATATATATATATATATATATATATATATATATATGTGTGTGTGTGAGTGCCTGCACTTTAATAGACAATCCTCATATAATTTCGAGGTTTCTAATAGTTACTAATATGTTTATGATAGCTACTAGCATTTATTCATTTTGGTTAATGTGAATGGGGCAGCACGGTGGTTAAGTGGTTAGCAGCAAGTAGGTCACTAGTTCGAGTCGCGACTTTTTGTAATTTCTGTGTGGAGTTTGCATGTTCTCCCATGTTTGCATGGATGTCCTCTGGGTGCTCTGGTTTTGCCAACAGTATAAAAAGACATACGGTATATGTCAACTGGGTGAACAAAATTGGCCATAGTGTTTGTGTGTGAATGCGAGAGTGCATGAGTTGCAGCTGGAAGGGCATCCGCTGTATAAAACATATGCCAGAGTAATTGGCGGTTCATTCCACTATGGCAACCCCTGACAAATCAGGGACTAAGCCAAAGAAAGTGAATAAGTTCATGTAAATTTTATACATACAAATGCACTTAAACAAATAGTAACTAATTATGTGCACTAAATCAGTTAAAATGGGGCGACGCAGTGGGTAGCGCTGTCGTCTCACAGCAAGAAGGTCGCTGGTTCGAGCCTAGGCTGGGCCAGTTGGCATTTCTGTGTGGAGCTTGCATGTTCTCCCCATATTCGTGTGGGTTTCTTCCCGGTGCTCTGGTTTCCTCCACAAGTCCAAAGACATGTGGTATAGCTGAATTGGGTAAGCTAAAACTGTCCATAGTGTGTGTGTGTGTGTGTGTGTCTGATGTTGGTTAAGTTGGCGGTTCATTCCGCTGTGGTGAGCCATGATTAATAAAGGGACTAAGCTGAAAAGAAAATGAATGAATGAAATCAGTTAAAGCTAAAAAATTGTTAATCACTAGTTCACTCACTCACTGAATTTCATTCGGCTTGTTTCCTACTTTATCATGGGTCACCACAGTGGAACGAGGAGCCAATTTAATGATTAGCTTATGATAGATAATGATTTCGAATTAATTTTACATGCAAAACCTGAGATAGTACAAATATATCGGTCTGTGTAAAACGAAATGTACATTTACATCAATTAAATTAATTTGTAAAAATTATATATAATGTATCCTTACTCATTTAAAATGTTCAAAACTAGGAGACATACATAAATAAACAATATATATGATTTTTACATGAACGTATTATAATAAATACTGAAAACAAATGTCAAGACATCTATATTCATTCATTAATTTCCTTCTGCTTGGTCCCTTTATTTATCAGGGGTCGCCACAGCAGAATAAACCGCCACCTTATCCAGCATGTTTTACACAGCGACTGCCCTTCCAGCTGCAACCCAGTATTGGGAAACAGAAATCTATATATTAATGTAATTTTATCATTTTATTTAATATTAATAGAAATTTTAACATACTAACAAAAATTGAATCATAGTATACATAGTAAAGTATTCACATTTGCATTTACAGGGGAAAACTCTCCTAAAAAAAGATGTTTTACAACATCGATGCCATTCTTGGTTAATTAGAGGCCACCAAGTAAAACATACAAAACATTAGTGGTGTAACTGATCACAAATCTCACGGTCGGATCACGTTGTGGTTTTCTTAGTCACAGATAGGAGCATTTTTTGGTCATTTGCTTTCCATTTATTACAAAAACAGTACTGCAGGAAACTTTTGGTTTCAACAAACAGAATTTCGAACCTGTAATTATATTAAAAATAAAAAGAAAAAATAATCAGCTGAATGAAAATAACTTGTAAAATATTCAGTACTGTGAAAAATTCACTGTTACTACTACTGTTGCTGAGATGCTAAATGTAGAAATCTAACATTATAATTCGTACAACTCATATTTATTTTAGGCTCGTTTTTAATAAATGAAGTTATTCACTCATAAAACTTCATGTTTCATTGCTAGATGTAGGCCTTTCACAATAATCAATAAATCGACTTATCGCACAACACATGGTCATGACCTCAATCATTTTTGGTGATATATATCGCCCATACATAAAAAACCAGTTCAAGCAACTTTTTAGCTGATTGTGCAACATCGCTATCTCTATTGGAGGTGTCAGTGTCAGTATGGTTAAAAAACAGTATTTACTATAAATTACTTCAGTATATTTTCATGTGGGTGTCTGACAACTGAAAATAGATTTGGTAGCAGATATTGCATCCTCTGTTACTTTTTACCTTGCACTTTTTTTGTTAGCATTTAATATTATTTATTTAGGATATGCGTTTTCACATTCTGATTCCAATACCTAATTATTCAATTGATTAAATGATTATAATTAAATTAATTATTGTTAAGAATAAAATATGATGTGTTCTTTGGAAGAGTGGACTTGCGTTATGATGATATTATATTGCTATTCTGGCATTATATAATGAATGGCATAAAATGGTCTTAAAAAGACAATAATATTGTTTATCGTAATATATTTTGGTGCAATATATCGTTCAACAAAAAACAGATATCGCGACAGGCCTAGCTAGATGTATCATTTTTGAAGATATATATATATATTTTTTTCATAATAATTTTTTCGGGTTTTCACCTTTAATTGATAGGACAGTAGAGAGTTGACAGGAAAGTGTGGGGAGCAGAGAGAGGGGAAGGATCAGCATAGAACCACGAGGCGGGAATCGAACTCGGGTCGCGGTGAGCACCGGAGTGCATGTGTCGACGCACTAAACACTACACCACTGGCACCGACCAGTGGCATATTTTTGATGGCTGGTTGTCGCCACCTTTTGATTAAATAATGTAATTGCTGCCTACAACTTTCATTTTTGAGCATCGCAAAATGCATATGACGGTGATTTTAATCTTGACCATAAACATTAGTGGTTTTATCTAAACTATAAACCATTATCCCAGTACTTCTGTGTTATTTGACTGTTTGTAACCCAAAAGACTAAAGATTGAACCTCTTTCTTGATTTTTGCGTTTTTCAAACACAGATTTGAATGCAGCGATTTGAAGGATTAATAAACATAAGCAAATCACCATCATTAACAATTTATGTTGCGTGGGTGTTGAGATCCCGATCTTTTAATGTTTACTCGTGCGGCTTCCATTTTTGCAGGCTAAACAAGTAGTGACAGAAAATACCTTTAAAGGGCACCTAGTTTACTTTTTAAGATTTAATTTTAATATTATGGTTCTTCTGAGTGTGCCAGTTTAGGTTCAGTTCAAAACACAATTCAAATTTTTAATACATTGTGTTAAAAAGTGTCATTTTGGGGGTGTGTACACGAGTCGTTGTTTTAGGGGTGTGTTGCTTCACATGAAAATTAGTTGCGACTTCCCGCCCAACTTAACAAGGGGGCGGAGCCAAGAGCTCCCCCGCTTTGTGTATGGCAACAGACAGGCAGACAGAGAGAAGCAACATAAGTGAGAGGACCAGCATTCAGCCGTACATGTACAACTCGGACACAGACCAAGCAGAGACTATAAAATAATGTGTGTCTTTGTATAGTTTTACAGCCAACTGTGTGCTAGTTTAAAGTTCTGAGCTTGTACACCGAGACTAATAACCACGCACACAGAATTGACTGAGACTATAACTAAAGAGCGTCACACACCGGATGCGCCGCTCAGAGCCATAAGACGGCACACCAGACGCACACATTCATATGTTATTTAAAATGAAACAGCGGCAGACGTATGAACAGTGTCCTGAATCATGGCTGGACGCCGCGGACAGCCGCCGACTTGCGGCGCCAGTGTGTGTACAATGATAGAAACCTATGTTTAGAATTCTGAAATGCATGGTGTGAGACCTGCTTATGGCAAGTTCGTTAATTCCAATGGAGGGATGCGCACGTGAGGCAATGCGCTCGCACATTGCAGCTGCACCTAGTTATGATGACACTCCTACTTCAAGTTGTGGTCAATCTCAAAATCGCCACCGTTTTTATGTTGTTAAATTGGAAAAAAAAGGACTGGGTTTGTTTATATCACCCCAATATGACGGTCTGTACACTATACCTACACATATGTCTGTCCAGACAGCTTGAAAAGTAGATTTTTCACCATAGGTGCCCTTTAATGAAAGCCACCACATCCCGAATAACCAACCACAACTTCATTCGTCATAATTATATTTTACAGAAAAATGCCTAAATGCTTTCATACATGTGATTTGAATGATGCAAGAGGCGGTCTCTCTGCGATCGTTACAAATTTAGGATTAATCTACAAAAAAAACATTAATTCGCGGGTCACGTGTGTTTCGATCCATGGGTTGTGATCCGTACGAATCAACCGTGATCCGTAACACCCCTACAAAACACACAAAAAATAAAATGCTATCACCTTGCAACATTTCCTTATGAGGACCTGATGGTCTGTCCTTCAGAGTCCAGATATGGTCATGCTTCCTGTCCACTGACACCCATATAAATGGCCTTATTATCTCCCATTGCAGTGGGGAACCTGGTCTGGTCTTGTCCAATGAATCAACAGCAAGTTCTCCTTTTCTGGACGGGCTCCAGCTCTTGTTTTCTCATTAGGTTCCGGTGCCTGTTAATGATAAAGTAACAATAACTCACATGGATTAAAAGCCCAAATCTGCAGTTGAGAGGCAGCGTGAGCAACTAATGAGGTGCATTTGGTTAAGTTGTTGACACTGTTTTTCACAGCAAAGGAGGGATATCTTTAATTTACTAAAGCTATGACAACAGCCGAAAGAGCAAAGTCAAGCAGATGAAGATGAATACACCGCTTGGGTCCCCAGGAACTTCTGCATTAGTGCATGACAACCTAAAATGCTCTTGTCACCAATGAGCGTCACATTCGCCTGTGGGCACTTAGTGGGGGAATAAGAAGCCGTCAGGATGACAGATTGCCAGAGACCAGGACTTGTTGGGGAAAAATGAGAAATGAACATTTGGTGGCGGCAGCGCTGCACACGATGGGTGACAGTTATGTGATATGCTCATGTCAATTTAATAATTCTGTCACCGGACGAGTGGAAAAGAGAGAGTGTATAAGAGAAGCCATTAACTTCATACATACTGGCCTCCATAGTGTGTGAATAGCTGTGTTGGATCAGGTCTTTGGAGATTTGAAAATAAAAAAAATAACATTGTTTTGGCTTAGGTTTGTGCGTTTGAGGTGTCAGTCTTTAAAGAATGAACCACCAATTCTGAGTATTTCCACAGGGATGTGACGTGGCAGCTACTTCAATTTAATAATCTCTACACCGGCCTCACAATATCTTCAATTATTTTTAATAAACCACCTCATTCTATCATTTCTTAGGGAAAAAAAGTAAAAAAGACCAGAAAAATTAAAGAAACAAAAAATTGTAGAAGTAAAAAGTGGAAAAAGAAAATAAAAGGAAAGGAAAAAAAGAAAAGTTAAGGGAAAAGATTGACTCTAAACAATAATGAATATTTACAGGCCCATAGCCAGCCTTGTGAAAGGGGTGGTTCTTTTTGCCTCATTTAGGCTACTATTTAATTAAGAGATTTAAATACTGCATTTTATGCACTATTTTAGCTTAAATAGATTGTTGGATAATCATAACAAAAAAAAATTCATTTAAAATTCATGGATAACAACAATAGCCAGAATAGTATTCAAATTAATTTTAATATTAGTCGCTTTTGGTGCTTCACACCTTTTCATTGGTCATTTTTTTTGTTTTAAGAATAAAGTCCAAGACTTAGAATAAAAGTTACTTGTCACAGTGGCGAAAGATGAATTCACTTATGTCAGATTGTATGTTTTCTTGCACAGCTGGATGTTGAACTCATGAAAAATAATTGTGTGCACTGGCCAAAACTGATTATTATCACTATTTATGATAGCATAGCAGTCAAAATAGGACAAATGAAATTATGTATGAGACAAATTCTGGAGAGATGGGTCTTTCTATTCAGGCTACAGGCCTGATTTATATGTATATTCATAATTCATGATAAACAAAATAACTTATAATAACATTTCTTTTGACTTATGTACAGTATGTTTAGGGAGATATTAAGATTTAAAAATAAACCACGGAAACCTCCTGAATGGCAAAATAAACACTGTAAAAAATGTTTGTACTTGTACTGTCTTGACTAAAAAATAACCTTTTTAAACTTCAAAGTTGTACCTATTATTACCTTTGCGCAATAAACAGGGTTTCTACAGCTTTCATCTTGTCAAATTTAAGACTTTTAAGACCTTTTAGAGACCAATATGAATGGAATTTCAGACTAACACAATGCTAACCCTTAAGGATTTTTCTAATGGTCCAGTTAAAGCATTTTAAAAAAACATTAAATACAAATGTTATTGTGAGGAAGATAATAAAGATATATTTGTAAATAGAATTAATAAATAAGCTTTTGTTAAAACCTTTATTGAGATGGAATGTTTGATTGGATGCGTGTCGGTGAATTTAAGACTTTGTAAGGCATAAAAAGGCTAAAAAGTAATTTTAAGACCCCACGGATACCCTGAATAAAAGAAAAGCTTCAACCTGTTATAAGTAACTTTGTCCAGCAGATGGACACAAAGAGCTGGCAGATGAACTCAGGTTTGTACAGTAGTCGAGCTCAATGTATGATGCTCATTATTATAATAAAGTCACATCAATCTTATGATAAATTACATATTCTCATCTTATAACAGTGTTTGCTATATGAGACGTGGAAACACTGGGACCCCTAAATATAGGAAACGTTAAGAGAAAAACAGTTTGATTAAAAAAATAAAATAAGACACAAAAAGCACGACACAACCAAAAACCGAGTGTATGATTGCTGCTGAATTCGTTTTTAATTAGGCCACAATTAAAATAGGCTTGCTCGCTGAAAATACCCTTAGTTTTACCATAGTCACCATACTCAAGAAGCACATATGAGTATGTTATACAAATGATTCAAAAAACTTGCCTGAAGTTTTAAACACCTGGCTGTTTTCAAGAATTGTTTGTCCCAAAATCCCGCTCAACAAGCTGTAACGTTGGGCGAAACCATCTCCACAGGGACTTGAGGGGGAGAATGAAGGGTCGAGACCACCACACAGAGAAAAAGGGGTGACCAGATCGCAGTAAGAAATCATGGCTTGCGGCCAGCGGCATTTTCACAGAGTCTGACCGCCAGTGACCAGCGAGGACGCGGCTCAATCGCGCATCTCGGAGATATGTACATGAACAGTGCGATCCCTGCCGATTTCCCCTGGAATATCTGAGTGATTTCACAATCAACTAACGGTGAGTTTGTTCTCGTCTTTAATGTGTTTATTGCATTGCCCGATTTGTAATAAATATATAGGAAAGATTCATTTGCCATCTTTGGTGCATCCTTTCTGAAACTACCGCTAAACACGCTATGATCGAGTAGAATTAAATATCAATAATAATAAAGAATATATGGAGAATAATTATAAAGACTAAAAATACTTTTTAATAAAAGTAATTTAGTATCATGTATGCTATAGTCTAACTTTTAGTTACTAATGTAACTTTTAATTGCAAAGACAGCAATCTCATTCATTCGAATTATAATGACATTAAAAGAAATACGTTATTATCACAATATTTGATCGTCTATAATGTAATTAACAGGCACCATTAGAGATAGAGTTAATGCAAATGTTGTCTCTAATTTGAAATTGGTTTTATCAAATATTCCATGCTGACAATGCTAACTTGTTGCACTGAATAACGCTTTGTAGAGATTTACATCGATCAAAATGTGATTCAATTTATTGTTCATAGGAAACTTTTGTGTTTACCCTGATCATGAAGTTATTGCATTGTAACTCTAACTAACGTGTCTAATAGAAATGACAGTGGCCGCGTATTGCTGTTCTTATCTTATACAAGTAATATGCTCTCTTTTATTGCGAAAGAGTATGAGCTTGATTTAAAGTAGACACTGATTTGTCGGATTTGCCACCATTTCCCACTAGACAACACAAACACACAGTTTATCTCTTATTTTCTCTTAAGGACAAACGTTATCTGTTGCTTTTGCATTGAGTTTCCTAAAACATGCTTTAAAACCTTTGTTAGTTCACCATAAATTATCCAACCGGAAAAAAAGACATGTAGTTTTTTTTTTACAAAACTACAATGCATTTTTTACTTATATTAAATGCAATTTAGGGCTGCACGATGCTGGAAAAATTACACATTGCGATTTTTTTTTTTAAATTTGCGATATACAGTATGTTGTGATATGAATACAATTTCACTAGATGAGTTGAATAAATGTTTGTAAAGAATCTATAATGTTAGATTGATTGGGCGGATTCTGTAGAGTGCATAAAATATAACAAACAATCTAAAAGCATAGATGAATTCAATAAAGGAAAATATGCTAATTAAATAAACAGCATTTTATTGTTTATTGTTTTCCCAAGAGTCGAAATGTGTTCAGGTATAAAGAAATTCAATAATCAAATGGAAAATAATGCTGCATAGTCTTTGTCTTATAAACAATTCCTTAAAATTAATCGTTATTAATTTTTTAAAGTTTCAAAAGGTACATTTTCCAATGCCTAATGTTTTTAAAACCCTCACACAGTCACAGGCCTTAAAAAAACACTTGCAAAAAGATCAGTTATAATCCAGACTCAACATTGCATATACTTGCGATGTGATTGCAAACATTCAAAAACAAATTCACATATTACATACCACATTCACATACTGCAAACACTCCATGGTACAAAGACTCAATATTGTAATAGTTATGTCTACATAACTGTTTACTTGTCTGTTTATACTACAAGTGATTTTGCACTATACACTGCTAACCCAAAATCCTCTCTTCTGCACAATTTAATATAGTTTGAACTATTTCATGTACAAATATATAATTGATTGAAGTTATGTACAGTTTTGTGCAGTCTCAGTTTGAGTACGTGTAGTCAACTCTTTATGGTTATAGTATATTATAATCAAACATGGTTAACTGTTGCATAATCAATAGTTGTTTCTTCTTTACTGTATTCTTATATGATTATGTTAACTAGTAGGTAGCACCGTGGTCTGAGACGCATTTCATTCCATTATATGTCCACATATGTAGCAGAATGATAACAAAGCTTGGCTTGACTTAATAATAATTTTCTAGAGGTAAATTTGCTTCAGTACAGGTTAGCTAGCTATATTTATATTGGAAATTTGACTCTTTTTGTTCAGGTTTGAGGGCTCAAGCAGCAAAAAGGAATATGTCATTTGTCACTGCCTCATATGCGTCTAATCAATTTGACATCATGTATTTAAATGACCTTTTTATAAAAATGCAAAAATGATGCATTTGGAGAAGCAGGAAAGACACAGCTTGTCTAATGTGGACATGCTACATCATCTACACATTACAGATTTTACTGATTTGTTTGAGTATATGATTGAGTAGCATGTCTTAAGTATATTGCTTGTGTTTCTCTTTATTGAATGCATAATTTTTGCATGTTGTTATTATTGCATTTGAAAGAAATTTAGGCTTCTTACGTTTGATTGGTGGACTGATTGAGTATTTTAGTTTTACTAAAAAAGCCAACTGATATCTCAAGAAAGCATATCCATGAATTATATTTGGTATTTCATATGATTTTGTAGGGAAACAGACTATTTTTCGGACGATCAGACTGTACAAATCATACGAATGACATTTTTCTAATTAAAACAAATTAGGCATCTTTTCTCCAAGACATGCAATAATCGCCATGAGTATTGGAAAAGCCACCAATGAGCCATCAATCCCTTACTCTGTCACAATACAATAGGCTTTTCAGCCTGAAAAAAGAGCAAACTGAAGTAGTAATTATAGAAATTGCTAACAATAGCCTCAGGGCATCTTAAAACTCAGGATTTACTACTTACTTCAGCTGTCAGAAGATGACATAGATTTGTTATTAATACCATGTGTTATAGGTTTGTCAGTGGGTTTTATAATGTGCTTTTCAATACATTATTAAAGAAAAGCTCTGTGGTAACATAGCTTGAGGAAAATTGGATTTTTGTTGTTAAATTAAACAGCAACTTCTCACACCCCAAACATTCTTATTTAGTATTTTTTCATAACTGCTTCATTAATTGGGATTCACGTTGCAGAGCAAAAGCAAAATACCTTGTTTTACTCATGCATTTAAATAAAAGATTTAAAATTATTAGGAAAATCGTAAAGATACCAGCTGCAAATTAAGCCCCGTTCAAGTTTATTGTCAGTCTGATAACTATATAAGAGGTAGTCAAAAATACATTTAACTGGGTTGCTTTCATAGTCTAGATTTTCATGTGACCACATTCCAGCAGGCACATGACGTCAGATTGACGTTGTACCCCCAACGTCATGGGACATTGCATTTTGATTGGAAATGAAAATTGGGTTGATGCCAGAACCCAAAGTCAGGCCGACGTCAATGTCCAACGTCAACTGACATTGCATTTTGGTTACTTTCCAATGCAACCTAAAAACAACAAAATATCAGCGTCTAATGATGTTACAGCTTGACGTTGTGTGGACATTACCAATATGACGTCTATCAGAAGTTGAATTTTGGTTGCCATACCTGACGAATAAATGTCAGGATTTGACGTCAATGTGATGTTGGTTTAAGATGTTGGCTCGACGTTGGATTTTGGTCACTTTCCAACACAACCTAAAATCAATCAAATATCATCGTCATTTCACGTAATTATTGGTTGTCAAAATAACATTGTCTTTAGAAACTGGTGACCTAAATCTAACCTAATATTAATGTCTTATAACGTTGTGTGTCTGCTGGGATGATAAACTGCTCTTAGTTTATTTTCTTTAGCTGTGATTTATAGTATAAAATGAGTTGTTGAAGCACGCTAGCCAGATAAAATTCAAGCTTTGCCATCTGAAAAGATAAATCTGGTTTAAATAATCCAAACATATGTAAAAAAAACTACTATTTTCTCTTCCTAGTCCTGATTCTAACACAATCCCAAACTAAAGTTTTGCAGCGATCAGGCCAAATAAGCTGCTGCTCTCCATAGTTTTCTCACATTGATATGCAAGTTTCACAAATTCATTTAACAATAGATGGAGATGCGTCTTCCTCATCAACTTGTCAGTTTATTGCCAAAGCACATCTTTATTACCGGCTGTAAACAGGGCCTTCCTGGATTTTTACACTATGGCTGCAGCACTTTATTTGTAGATCACCTTAGATTTTGGCGGGAACAGTTGGTGTTTTGGGCTGTGTGAAGAAACTGACAAGATTCAGAGCCAGAAGGATATTTTTTTAAAGGACAGATGCCGTTGGTGAAAGTCTAATGTTAATGATAGCTTAATTAGGACAGGTGGTCTGTTTACAAGCCATGTGAATACTCGGTTCATCAATTTAAGATGATAGTATACCAACCAAACATCTTAGTTTTATCTACAATTTTTTGCTTTCTTTCTCTCTTGCCAAAAATAAGAACAAATTATTCTCACAGAATGCAACACGTCTTAAGATTGGACAAAAAGACCTGTCTGAATGCAACTGGCCATCCTTGAAATGTGATCTCTTGCAGGGGTCCAGAGGTCAGAGGCTAAAGGTGATGAGAAGAATGGAGCGGTGCTATCTGACTGCCCTTCTCAGCCTCTTTGTGTCCATTGAGCCTCTGGCTGGACCATGCCTGAGCACATCAAAGCACTGCCCAAACATTGTTTGCCAGCCCTGACCTTTGGCCTGTTGCTATGCGGCAGGTTTCACGCAGGAGTGTGTGTGTGCGTGCCAGTAGAGAGCGAGACAGTGGGCAGAGGCGAAGCAGAAACCTGCTGTGTCACCCACTCTCTGCTCAACAATTACATTCAATAAGTTTCCTCTCTCTGTTTGGGGGCTCTTCTGCTGGTCGTCTGCTCAGTTTTATTGTATGTGTGAAGCGTGGAATGACCCCAGCCCCCACTTACACACACACACACAACTCCCAAGGCTAAAAGTCTTAAAAGCCATCCACCCCCTTCTTCCAGACCCTTTGGAGGAGAAAAATGTAGTGAAAGTATCAGTTTTAACTATTCAGATAGCAATTTTAGAGAGAGCATGGATGACTTGAATGGTAAACATAATGGATAGTTTGTCTAACTAATTTTAAAACAAGAGTGTACACCTTGTATATACTTTTATATATACCTTTGTAAATACAAGAATAGTATATTCTTGATTCCCTTCATGATTTTCAGGTGTTTTTTTAGGATTATAGTCTTGATTCAAGTATCAGATTCTGTGATAGTAGATAATAACAGCTGAAATGTCTAACTGTTTGAATAGTATGTGAAATGATAAAAGAACCAACTAATAAATCAAACATTTATATGTTAACGTAAAAAAAATGTGGGTCCGGCAATATTTTTTTTCCCAAAATAATTTATAATGCTAATTTTGTGGAAAAAATATCTATCTGAATTTTTAGGTTGTTTGTTTTAATTTAATTGTGAGCTTCGTGGTCGTAGAGTTGAATGTTCAGCAACCATTTACTCATCAGTGTTACATTGTTTATATGTTTATTTTAATGTAGATTTACTTTTGTTCAATTAAATTGTATTTAATCACTGTGTTTGTACTGAATTTATTGTCTTGTTTCTAGTCCAAATATCTACATTTCAAAGCAAAAGACTGATTATTTCATTTCCGCCGCTGGCAGATAATTTAGCTTATTTTAAGGAAAATCTCTTAATTGTGACTTATTTCTTCTGATGGTGAAAACAAAACAATATTTTTACTTGTTCTAAGATTTTTTTTAGATATTTGAACTGGAAACAAGACAAAACAAAGGCATTTCTTTTCTATTGTGGTTCATCAATTTCTGTACCTCCATACTGTTAGAGCCAGAAAACTTCCAAATAGTGCTATTCAAACTTGTGAAACGGTATTCATATCGCAATATTTAACGCAGAAAAATAAAATACCGCAATATCAGATTTTTCCAACATCATGCAGTACACATTTTTTTCTATATGGTTTTACAATTGGTTAGACCCTCTCTAGAAGGCCCTGATTGTTCCCCTCTGCTTAGCTATAACAAGTCCTTTGCGCCATTATACAACATCCACCTACAATCATCCTTGTCAAATTATTGTCTTGTTGTTGTTGTTGTTGTTGTTGTTGTTGTTGTTGTTGTTGTTGTTGTTGTTAGATAAAACTTATTGGGAAGTATTGGGTCAGTGTGAGTCAGCTTTCAACATGAAATTGAGGAGACAAATGTGTCTCAACTGTGGCTCTTTCTGGCTAATTCCTCCTCATTTGAAGTGTGAAGAGTGTCGGAAGGATCTGTAGACAGAGAAGGACAGGGCTGTCTGTAGGAGAGAAGGCCATAAACAGAGTCACAATAGTCGGGTGATGTTGTCCCAGTGGGGGGGTCCGGTAAAGATGAAAGCCCTCGTCACCTCCCCGTTAGGAAGCTCAGTCCTGGAGGATGGGGCTGTTGAACATCCTCTCTGCTATCACGTCTTGCTCTTTTATCTCCTTGACTATCTGCAGACTGTCTGTGCATTTGCATTTGTTTTCTCCTGCTCAAAAAAAATACTAATATGTTTTGGGTTCCTTATGCCATTGGCTTCTGATTTGCTCCAAATGCCCCAAAAATGAGATAAAGCAGATTGGTGATTTGTCATAAGATCCCAAAGATTCTGGCAAGCAACATAATAGATTTCACTTTTTAGCTATAAAGGTTTTATTGGTGGTACTGGTTGATGTTTATATGACTTGTTGCTGGCCTTCTTTGTTTTAGGGTGTTAGTATGTTGTGAATTCCTAATGTGTGTTGGGGCAGGGAGAAGGAACATATGGCAGAGAGCATTTAAAGGAAAGGGGATTATGTCCAAGGGGCTTTTTTTCTGCCCCAGAGCTTTTTTCATTAGTGGCTTCATTGCCCTGCCATTCACACGGTTGGGCAAAATGCACTTACTGCTATTCTGAACACATAAAAATAAACGAAAATGTATTGTAGGTACATGTAAAATATAGGCAAATGGTAAAGGAGTATATTTTTCAAAGTGAAAACATCAACTCACCCTCATGTTGTTCCAAACCTGTAAAACTGTTTCCTTTTTGGAGCACAAAACAGATATGGTAAAGAATGGTTCTCCTTTTCCATGCTGATGCAATGAATCAGGTCTGAAGCTACAGTATCAGGCTTCTAAAAGAAAAAGAATAGAGCTATAAATGTTGTCTATATTACTTGTATCGTTTTGTACAGTTTACATAACTGCTAGAAGTGATTCTACATTTAATTCAATTCAATTCACCTTTATTTCTATAGCGCTTTTACAATGTAGATTGTGTCAAAGCAGCTCCACATAAAAAGTCATAGTAAATTGGAACAGTGTAGTTCAGTTTTTAGTGTTTAAATTCAGTTCAGTTGAGCTCAGTTCAGTGTGGTTTAATAATCACTACTGAGAGTCCAAACACTGAAGAGCAAATCCAACGATGCGCAGCTCTACAGATCCCGAACTATGCAAGCCAGTGGCGACAGCGGAGAGGGAAAAAAACTTCACTAATTGGTAAGGGGAGGCTTTACAGAAGAGCACTATATTAGTACTCATTTGTGGGAATTAAGAAATCTTGAACTGATATAGATATGTTTTACTTGGAATTGTTCATGTTTACAATGATTCTTACAATTATACAATTAGGTAAACTCTAGCTTTCTCGTGTTCCCGGCATCCATTTGGATGTTTTCAGATGAATTTACACTATTTTCTTAATGTTTTTGTATGTTGTATGTTGTTCTGTATGATATATGACAATTTTTAGAACACAACTTTAAAATGTACTTGAAACTTAAAGTACTTCTAACTTTCTAAATAAAAATATCAACATTACTTTTAATTAAACAAATGTGAGAGTTACATGGGATTGACTATAAAAACTTCAGTCCTACAAATTAAAAGTGTAATTTCCCTTTCTCCGTTGTTATTAAGATGTATCGTCTGCAACTCAATCACCAGTGGACAAGAGATGTAAATGGGATCTAAGCTTAGAATTAATTGAGATTTAAGCTTCCAGAGGTAGTACTGGCAACCTATTAACCCAACACATGATTGTTTTGGGGCATGTAGTGGGAAAGCACACCAAAACAAGCTATAAATCATTTAAATGTGCTCATTTCATTGTGCCATGAACATTTCCTGTTTGTTATCAAACTATTTCATAATTCAATCATAACTTGATGTTAAAACAGCTCTCATAATATTATTGATCAATATGTGGCTCTTTTTGAATTCTCTGTAGTTATAGAAATTAAAAATGTAAAACAGGAAATACGTTGGGACCATAGTTTTTGTTTACATCCCTCAAAATGGTCTAGTCATTCATACTTCGCTACATGATTCAGATGATTCAAAGGTTGAAATAGTAACGCAGTAATGCAACAGATCATGGAAAATTCTGGTGCACATGACTTTTGAAGTCTTACAATAGCATTGTATGATTAACTGGACATCCGTGCAACAAACAGAACCCATCATTTACTAGTTATACTATAGTAAACTGTTAGTAATTGGTATGCTCCATTCGGTTTCTGGTGTACTTTAATCACTTTTTCTGCTTCCTATGTAAATGACTAATGGATTTGCAATGGTCACTTTCAAGGTATACCGCGGTTTGGAAAAAATATCCAAAGATGGTGTTTTAAATTGTAAATAAATCTGTTTTTGAAACTAATGAAGACAATAGAAGTCAATGAGTCATTTTATTATTTAGCCTGACATGTTTACTGCTCCAAAATATCATAAATCTTTTAAAAAATAGAATATATTGTTTTCAAAAGGGGAAAAAAGTTGTTGTTTTTTTTATCCAGACATTTAAAGAGAATATATATTAGAGCAGTAATCACAATACCGTGATATCGTGAAACAGTGATCTTTTTATCTAAGGTTATCATACCATCAGCATCTTATACCGGCCCATGCCTAGTCCACAGTATTCACTGTGATAAATCTCTGAGCTGTTAACCATTGTGACTAAATTAAGTCTATGTGTTGAATGGTTTAAAATCATTGCTTATGTTTGGTAAAAGGTTATGTGGTTGTGTGTGTAATTGGTATCAGTTGTCTCTATATTCTACTTTGGTTTAATATTGTTTTGATATATCATAGGCTAGTTTTGTGAAATGGATGGAATAACTTATTCACTGATAAGGTGAATGAAAAAATGATGTGTTTGTGTTAAACAAAAGCTGGGGCATGTAGCAATATTTTCCGAAACACTTAGCCTGTTATTCACAGAACGTTCTCATAAAAATATATATTATTCATCCTGTGAGCACAGTCTTTCCCAGTTTCTAGCATTTTGTTTATTGTTGGAGGTAGGTCATTCTCCCTCCCTCTCTCTCTCTCTCTCTCTCTCTCTCTCTCATTCTCTCTCTCTCCCTCTCTCTTTCACATAGTCTGGGTCAGAACGCCCTGACACTGGTTCATGGTGACTTTATGAGGTTGCAAATTGGACACTCTACAAAAATCCACTATTTCTATTTCCTCTGAGGAAACTGGCTCTCCGCACACCCAGCTGTAAATGCTTTGAGTTCAGTCTTGTTCTGTGATAATCATATTTACTGACCACAGAGAGAGGTTGATTGCCTGATGAGTCACTGACATTAAATCAGCTTATTCCAGCCAACATCAGGCTCCATATCCAGAGCTCTGTGTTTGTGTGCAGTCACAATCACATGTCCTCAAATGACCTCTGTGTTACAGCTGTTTGTTTTCTTACAGAGTTCCCAGATTAAACTATAGTTTAATGTTAACAGGGAAAATATGCAATGAATAATCGTTTCGTCAAAATGTTATATTTTAATTTAAAATTGTGTTGGGTATTTTATACATTTTATTTTTATATATATTTTTCTTTCAAAAATTATATTACTATTATAAAAATATTCTATAATGAATTTGAATTAAACACTAATTACAGAAAATGATACATTGCAAAACATAATTATTTAATTCATTCATTTTCCTTTGGCTAAGTCTCTTATTTATGATCAGTCGCCACAGCGGAATAAACTATTCCAGCATATGTTTTATGCAGCGGATGCCCTTTCAGTCGCAACCCAGTACTGGGAAACACCCATACACTCTAGCATTCACACACACTTATACACTACGGTCAATTTCAAGAGTTCACACTTGCTGATGATTGATTATAAAGCTTGTTTGGCATGGTCCTGGGAGAGAGCCCTGAGCTCATAAGATCCTTGAGCCCGGGGCTCCCTCTTGTTTGCAGGGCAAAAGGGGAGTTTAAGCTCAGGTAGATCTCGAGAATTCCCCTGCTGTAGTAGTGAATGAACAGATAGTGATTGCTCTTAAGAGATAACTACTTACTTGAAGCATGTCTATGGTGCTGATTTGGATTAGTCAATTAACAAAGGTTGCATGTTTTTGGACGGTGGGAGGAAATCAGGGAACCCAGGGGAAACCCACGTGAGCAGGGGATAGAACGTGTAAACTCTGCACAGAAACATCAGCTGGCTTGGTAAGGACTAGAAATAGTGACGTTCTTACTGTGAGGCAAAAGTGCTAACCACTGGGCCACCGTGCCTCCCATCTAGGAAAGGAGGAGCAGGGGTGGAAGGGGGATTCTTCAAATGAAGATGGCTGTAATATGGAACTTAGGGTATTTATAGTGGCTTAGGAATCGTCTGATTGGTGAATCATAAATTGGATAATGTGGGAACAGCCGCAAGCAATCATAAGCACGTGATCCTCTCGGAATTAGTTTATAACTAATCTTCACTTACTTTATTCAATTCACCTATAGCGCATGTCTTTGGACTGTGGGGGAAACCGGAGCACCCGGAGAAAACCCACACAAATACAGGAAGAGCGTGCAAACTCCACAAAGAAATGCTAACTGGCCAAACTGGGACTCGAACCAGCGACCTTCTTGCTACAGTGCTAACCACTGAGCTACCTTGCCGCCTGCAAAACATAAATGATTTGTTAAAAATCTTCAAACCATTGCTGTTCAGATGAACACTTTTCCTGAAGTAGCCATATTCATTTTTTTCTCTCCATTCTATTAAAGGTCATGGGGAATTCCTATACAGGACACCTTCAGAGTACTCGGTTTGAGGAAGTGTTGCACAACTCCATAGAGGCGTCGCTGCGCTCCAACACAGTGGTTCCCCGACCAGTGTTCTCTCAGCTGTACCTGGAGGCAGAGCAAAGACCTTATTCTCATGAGGGTGAGCTTTTACAGTCTTCCATGACAGTCCTTTACACTCTTTCAAACACATCTGTTCATTTGTTTTAAGGATTTGAGTACTGATCTGACAATGGACCCTTTTTACATTTCCGGGTTTCTCAATAGCGGAAGTCATCATAATTGGCTAAAACTAGAGCTCAGTGAATGGGAGAGTACAACAAAATTTTTTATAATCCTATTTGGTGAAATAATAAAAGTATAGAAATAATAAAACTCCACGATGGTGTTATCAAGACCTTTAGAGAAAGGAAAGAAATTGTTTGAGTTTGAAAACAACAGCCATAAGTGGTATTAAAAAAAATTGTAATTTGATGCAAAGATGATATAATACATACAAAAATACATACAAATATGCATCCTTTTTTTTGGAATAGGATCTTGAACCAAATATTTTTGGTTCCAACTTACTTATGTTCATTACTTTTATTTCCAACAGGTCGAGTAGATGAGGATGAAGATGAAGAGGACGGCTCGGATTCAAACAGCCCTCCAATCCCATATCAGATGAAATCTCCACCAGAGGGTTCATGTACTACAGATGGTGAGAGCCAATATAGTATTGAAACATGACTATGTTTAGTCATAATTCATCACATCTTCAAGGCATTTATTTATGATTGGGATTTATTAAGTGTTCACACTTGCTAAACTCACCAAAATCTTATCACGTTAGGCTCAGCAAACTGTAAGGCTTGAAGCTTACATTCCTATAACAAAACAAATGTAGATTAGTATCTGATGCTTTAACATGAATATAAGTGTAGTGAATATGTCACTGTTAGCTTTCTCTTTAAAAAAGTTCATTTGCAAACATTCATGCAGTGCACACACAATAAACACAAATGTTGATGACGTTGCTGCATATAACATCATCATATTAATTTAAAGAACATGGAATATATTCACTCATCTTCAAATTCCCAGAGGTTCCGGGAAATCTCAGGACAAGCAAAAGGTTTTGAAGTGTAATGCAATTATTGATCAGGAGTATGGAAGTTAGGTTAATTACTTATACAATTAGTGACCAGACTTCTGCATTTTAGGGTTCTGTCAGGCGGGTAAAGACCTTCGGCTGTCATCAATGGCTACAGAGAGTTTGGAAGTTCCCCCTGGGTTTCTGCTCGTCGGAGCCAAATCTCCCA
The DNA here is from genome assembly GCF_903798145.1 of Danio aesculapii. NCBI lineage: Eukaryota > Metazoa > Chordata > Actinopteri > Cypriniformes > Danionidae > Danio > Danio aesculapii. Next base: position 22,053,363 of record NC_079451.1, on the reverse strand, counting down.
GCGTGCCTGATCACATTCTGGTGTGTGCAGTGGACCTGCGCTTTCTCCCCGATGAATGTGGACGTAATGCACTTTTAGGTAAGGCACACTGAACCTGATGCACCAGAATCTGAATACCCTGCATTTAAAAAAGAGAGAGTGTGAAAGAGATTTTGAAAATAGAAAAGCCCAGACTTATGTCAGGGTACCCCAACCTCATTCAGCTACATTTTCAATTGTCAAAAAGACATCTTAAAAGTAGGGCTGCGCAATTATGCGATCCAAAGGTGATTTTCATGTGCATTTTGTGAGTAAAGCCAGTTCTAGTAAATCTCCAGCATGTGCTTTCAAATCTAGTAACATTTTATTACACATAGTCATAGTTCACTGACAAGCTTTTCAAAATCATCAAACCACATATAATACATTTTATTTTTTACTCTAAACTCTAAACTTTGAAATAAACCCTTCTATTAGATGATTTTGTGATTATTAGTCAAACTGAATCTACGCATGCCGTTAAATCTTCCTGTTATAATGGGGATTTCCTGGGTTTCTTCTTTGTGGGTGTTTGGACTTTCCACACGAGAGCACCCTCTGCTCTTCGTCGGAGATTTCACACAACTGTGCTTTCCTGACGAGATGCATGACGATCGCAGATAAATTGCCCAGCTCTAATTTGCAGGTATTTCATTCGATAGAGAGAATAATAGATAGAGAAACAGTGCATTGGCGTTGCACTGCTCGATGGTTGCAAAACCAGCTGTTCTGACATAGTTTCCAGGTGGTTCATAGGGTGTTTTGGGGCATTGGTACACATTTGATAGGATGTTGCTATTGGGTTGCTAGAAACACAAGTGGTTGCTATGCAGTTGGATAGTGGTGTGCTATTAATTGCTAGACAGACAGACAGTCAGAATGAGGTACAAACAGACATACTGGTTGCTAATTAGTTCATAGATAATCCGTGGTGATTTGGTAGGCGGTTGTTCTGAGTGGATGTTAAGAAGGCACTGATATACTTCAACTAAAATCAAAGAACACAAAACAGCTTGCCCAAATGAACTCTCTGGCTTTTGATCTGTGGCTATTACATGAAAAGTCAAGGTTTATGTTAATGCACTGAGGAACTCTGCCCCTGGTCATATTCTGTGTTCATTCCATCAAGGTCAATCTGTTTTAGTTTATTGTAGAAACTAATAACTCTAATTGAGAGCAACATTGACACAGTTTTTCATGTTTAATACCATAAGGTGCATGATTTAAAGAAATCTACTTTATGGAGTGCTATTTAAATAAAATGTGACTTTACTTGATTGGAAGGCTGAATAGTAGAGCTCATGCAAATATCCAGTCATGTTATATTGTATATTTATTAGGGTTGGGTACCGAAACTCTGTGCCATTATGGCACCGGTACCTTTGTAACCGGTATGCACCAAAACGAATCAGCATATGAATTTCGGTGCCTAATTCCGGTGCCACAGGTACTGCGACAAGAACGCAAAGCAGGTCGCACACCAGAAGGGCCGCTCGGTGACGCACAGCGTTGCGCCACACAGCACCTTGCATTTTAGAATTCTAAACATAGGTTTCTATCAGAGTACAAACACTGGCGCCACAATTCGGCGGCTGTCCACAGTGCCCAGCCCACGTCTCAAGACACTGTTCATATTTCTACCGCACCATAGAGCGACATTTGAATACTTTCATTTTAAATAACATGCGAATGTGCGCATCTGGTGTGTGATACTTTCAACTGTCATGTGCGCCCCGTGTTGCGGCTCTGTGTGACGCCCTTAAGAAGCATCAAGGGGTGCATCAAAGGCACACATAAGTACGCGTTGTGTCACACCATCTCTAAATATTTAATTCTATACAGCTTTGAGGGATACAGACACCGTCACCAATGTCAGGTGTTTGTTCTTGTTGCTTATAGAAGGCAAAGCGCGCAGTATGGCACATGCGGTAAGCGACACCCTTCATCAACACGCCTGATCACATTCATCTAATTTGCTTAAACTAAGCATTCTAAAGTATGGCTATATTTTACAAGCAAGGATTCTGACACACCAACATGCAGCAAATGCATTACAAAAGTTGCGTGTAAGGAGGGAAACACATCAAACTTATGAAATGTGAGGGCTCATGGAATCAACTTAAAGGTGAGGAATGGACTGTCTTTGACAGCTTGTGACAGGTTAGTCGCAAGCTAATATATTGTTAATAGCATAATGCAAACCTTGCATTCATGCTAACAAACAAATGATCAAAAGAAATATATTAATGCAATTCAAATATATAAAATATGAATTGATGTTTACTTTAAACTTATTATAAATATATATTTATATTGTTCAATTCCAATGATTCATAAAAAAAAAAAAAATTGTCAAATAATTTTGTGGTTCAGGTTCAGGCACCGGTACTGTTTTAAAAGTATTGTTTTAGCACCGGTATCGAAATAACCCCAAACGATACCCAACCCTAATAATCATATTCATAAATAATTTAAATGTGTTTATTGTACAACATTGGGGAGAATGTAAAAAATGTCAAACAAAAATATTTTGAAAATATAGAAAAAAAAATAAGAACAACAAACACGCACGGCAAATGGAAAAGATTCACTAAAATAAAGAATCATTGCACATCAAGTCAAAAAACTATCAAATGCCAACAAGAAGTGTAGATTTAAAAATAGATAAAGTAGATGCAGTTCTGATGTGCACTGGAACACTATTCCACAACTTGGGACCAACAACAGAGAAGGTACGATCACCCCATTTTTGACACATGACCTGGGAACTTGTAATAAACCAGAATCTGCGAATCTAAGCACTCTTGACTCAGTATATGGTTGTAACAAATCGGATAGGTATTGTTGTACCAGATTATGAAGCGACTTATAAACAAACAGCAACATTTTAAAATTAATTCTATATTTGACTGGCAACCAATTCAACGGAACCAAAACAGACGTGTTAGCCTTATATTTGTGCTTCCCATAAACTCAAGCTGCTGCATTTTGCACAAATTGCAGACCTGTAACATCTGACTGAGAAGCGCAAATATATAATGTGTTGCAATAATCCAATTGAGACGTTACAAAGCGATCATAATCGTTTCAAATTTCTTTCGAGACAAAATTGGACTTGCCTTCATCAAAAGGCAAAGATAATAAAAACAAGACTTGACAACAGCACTTAACTGCTAATTAAATAAAGACAATACTGATTACCGTACTGATACCATATCGCCTAGCCCTAACAGATAGCCATACAGACAGATGGGTGGATAGATAGGAAGGAAGGCAGGCAGATTGATAGAAATATTATTTATAATAGCACTGTAGCTACCATATAGCAACAGCCCCTGGCAACATATCAGCCAAAGAGACAGAGAGAGAGAAAATGGGAAAGCCCTAAGCAAAGAGACAGCTTCTGGGTCAGGGTACCCCAACCTTGTGGGACCACGTTTTCAATTGTCAGAGAGACATATTTAGATCTTTAATTTGGGTTTCTATTGGCTTCAGCTCAGCATCCTCGCCCCCACTGACGGTTTGTGACTATGGAAACTGGGTGCTCAGCTGGGTACTGTCTACACTACGCCTCTATTTTAGATAACTGATCTTGGTCTTCAAGGAATGTAGACAGAATCTGTGCACTCAAAGGCAGCAGAAATTCACCGAATGTCTTGCCTGTTCTAGGTTTCTCAGGGAACTGCATGGGCTGTGGAGAGAAGGGCTTCCGCTACTTCACAGAGTTTGCCAACCACATCAACCTGAAGCTCAGCACACAGCCCAAAAAGCAGAAGCACTTAAAGTACCACCTGCTCCGAAATGCACAGGGCATTCTGGTCAAGGGACCACCAATCTGCTGGAAAGGAATAGGTAAAGCTGAGCAGAACATTCTGCACTGCTAATTGTTATGAATGGGCATCTTATTATAGCAGCGGGTAGCATCAGCCACACATCTCTGGTGGATTATTGACAGCTAGAGACTAGGAGGAGGGTTAATTTGACCCTGTTCAGCATCCTGGGTCAGCCTGACCTATTCACAAGTGCTTGCCTTCTGAGACTGACAGTCCAGATGGCCGGCACACCTAGTTAAGCTCACTGCTGCCATGGTGACATCTCAACACTGGACCAAACAGCATTAGTAGTGTGTGCATATATTCAAAGAGTATTACATGCTTTACAAAATAAAATAGGTCTAATAGAGTTTAAAGGCCCATTCACACCATTGAAAGAAAGTATTGTGATACGGTTTTAGTAATTAGTCTATTCTAAAATAAAAACTGCAAATAAGGTGTGCACATTCCACAAATTCCGCTAGGGCTGAAGCGTATGACAAAAAAGGCAATCATAAGCAGAAAAAAAAGACATGTTTGCCGTGATTTGTTTGTTTATTTTCAGACCAGCACAACCCTAATTTTCACATTTTGCGGCATGTCATTTAACTGCAAAATCCATTTTGTGGACTTGTGTGTTCCGGTGAAAAAGAGGTGTGTCAAGATGCATTGTTGGCGCATCGCTATTTTGAGAACTGAAATAGACAGTGAATTTAGAAATAGTTCTGAAACAAATGTTTGCACTTAGCAAACAAAATTAAATATGTAGGCTAATAGATGTCTTTAGTGGAGTGCAAACAACACCGTTTACTTATCCAAGAAAGTAAAGGAGTAAAGAGTAAAAGTAAAATAAAAAGAGAAAGTAAAGAGGCTGATTGGAGGAGGCTCATTCTTTATCCTAACTGCAGATGGTCTGTTTAACTGTTTTCCCGCTAGTAAAGCATTCAGTTTTTCCACTTACAAATTCCACCATGTAGCTAGCAAATGACGCAACTGACTCTTAAAGGAAATGGGAGATGAGACTGATTGATTTAATGCACGTTATGCTCAAAACACACCCATAACTTATTAAGAGAATAGACACAACCCTGTTAGACCATGCGCCGGGGCGTAAAGCATATTTTTCCATCCTTAAAATAGCAAAAGTTCATTCAAACACGCCTTTAATGCTTTTGCACCATGCATTATAGTCTTTGTGTCTAGATTGTTAAGATAGAACCCAAAGTCTGTACTCTAATAAACTGCTTCAAAAAATTGTAAGACTTGTTAAACGATTTTACAATGAGGTCTTCATCACCTTTATTAGGTACAACTTAAGTAAAGTACTCTTTGTGTGAATTCTGAAGGTCTTCTGAAGCAGTTGTTAATATTTCCTAATCCAAAAGCGAATGGTGGAAAGATCCTTACTAGCCACCAAATGTCAGAAGAAAATTTCTTGCTATGCATTATGTTTTACTGTTGCTTTTCCCTCATTTAATGTGCAGACAGCCGAATGAGAAATGCAGTCAGTAATATAACTGCCGGACCAGAGGAGCAATCAGCACATGGACCCAATGACCTGCTCTCCAATTCAGGACACATGCCTTTGAACACAATTAACCACACAGGTACAAAAAAAGGCTTGTGTACAAGTTCTTTAAACTTCTCTTTTTCTTCAGCATGTATAATGACTGCATTGACTTCCAAGAACCTCTTTTGTCTTTCAGTTGATATATTTTATGCTATCCCAATTACTCAGATCTGAACACCCAACACCACACATCTGACGGTTCCCCTCCCATTACTAATGGCAGTCATGTTCCAGCTCAACCTCTGCCACAGCCTGGAATAGTTGCCACTGGCCCTGGAAGGCCCACAGTAATAGGTAATACTGCCCTCCAGCACTCACTATTCACTCAGTGGTTTTACTTGAAGCTTAGATCAGAGAAAGGGAAACCTCAATTTTACAGAGGCGGTCCCTTAAACTAATCCCCCCTCTAGGCTTCACACCTCCAGTGAAAGAGAGCCCCCCTTTGGAAAAGTCTAATGCTTTAAAAAGAGGCAGCTGTATTGTCTTGCCTTTTCCTCCTCCTCTTTTGTAGTTGGTGTCTGTTATTATTCAGCATTTGGGGCTGTAAAAGATCCCTCTCTTTTCTTTCAACACTCTCTGCCTATCACCTCCATAAAGTGGTGCTGTAAAGTCTCTTCCCTTCTCTCCCCGGCTCTCTGTCTGCATTGTAAAATGTGAGACTTCCTTCCTGATGCTTTGGGTTTCATTAAGATTTAACACATTTTCCCTTTTTCTTCAGCTTCTCTTTGCATATAAAGGGACACATGCACTCGCTTTTACAGTCTGGTTAATGTGTAACATAATAATCACTTCCTGCTTTGAAAGTGAATACTTTGCATACATCGTTTTAGACTGCCAAATGGAATATTAATACAAAAAGAAAATGGTCAAATTAAACTTTAATACAAGCTTATCAAAAATTGTATGATATTGTAAAAAGTAATACAAAATCTGTTATATATACAGTACTCAGCAGTATACCCCTCACAGATCGCTCTTTTAAATTAATATTTTCTGTAGGATGCTTTACAATAATATATTTGTGTATATACTTTACATTAGTTCGAATAAGGGTAAAAGATTAGTACACCCAAATTAATATGTTGGGAGAAAATATTAAATAAAATTTTAATAAACAGGAAAAATCAGAAGAAGAAATATAAAAAAAACATCAAATTTGATTGAGATTTTGTAGTTTGTAATTTTTAGCAACTCGTTTGAATTTATATGTATCATGTTTCTATCACTAAAGAGTTTTATTGATTAGAACTTTTATTTTATTGAATATAGCTGTTTAATAAAACCATTTTGTTTAAATGCACCAAACGTTATTAACTATATATTCTGACAAATTATAAAAAAAATAAAATTCATTTTTAAAAGGGGGTGTACTCATTTATGTGCACTGTATGTATATGTGTGTGTGTGTGTGTGTGTGTGTATGCACAATGATGGATGAATGGATGGATGGATGTATGGAATGGTAGATGGATGGATAGATGGATGGAAAAATAGTTGGATGGATAGATGGATGGATGGATGGATGGATGGATGGATGGATAAATGGATGAGTGAAAAGAGAGAGACAGACAGACAGACAGACAGACAGACAGACAGACAGACAGACAGACAGACAGACAGACAGACAGACAGACAGACAGACAGACAGACAGACAGACAGACAGACAGACAGACAGACAGACAGACAGACAGACAGATAGATAGATAGATAGATAGATAGATAGATAGATAGATAGATAGATAGATAGATAGATAGATAGATAGATAGATAGATAGATAGATGGATGAATGGATGGGAAAAAATGCATGGATAAATGTATACACAGAATGATGAATATATAGATTCATTCATTTTCCTTCGGCTTAGTCCCTTATTCATCAGGGGTTGCCACAATGGAATGAACTGCTGAATATATAGATTTTTATTTTAAATATTGGATGGATCAATAGATAATGAAAATATCTTATTGACCAGTTGTGATGCTTTACAAGGTTCCATGGCAAATTCTGGGCCCCCCAAGAAGAGACACAAGGGATGGTCTCCAGAATCGTCTGCTCCTACAGAAGGGACCTCCAGACCTGTTCCCAACAGCACAAGCAATGGCACTAAATCAGGTAGACACACTCAAATCTCTGTAGTGCCCTTATTTACCACTCAGACTGTGCAGTGATTCAGTCTGTCCCTCTGAATAAGAGCACAAACAGGATTTAGGGACATTGGAGGCTTAGCCCAGAATCATGGGGGAGGTGGGGGATGGAAATTTCCCAAAGTGCTCAGTAAGAATATTAAAAGATCTGTGAACAGCACAATTTGGGTTTCATTCAGACAGTATTTCAACCTCAACGTTTGTGACGTATTATTAACCACGGAAGCAAAAATCCAAGTGATCAGGACTTGCATTCTTGTAGAAACTCTGTTTGATTTAGTTAGATATTTGTTAGATTTAGTTAGATATTACAATATTGGAGATATTGTAAAAAAATAATGAAAAGTTAGCGTAAGTGGCCTTATGGCTAGGAGGTTTTTACAACTCAATTTGTTTCAACTTAAAAACCTCAGTAATCTACACCATGTCTCTGAGTGCTCAGAATGTGATGTGATCTGACTGCAGTACAGGCTCTGCCAAAGAGGACATTATAATTGATATATATATATATTTGCTTTTCAGCAAACCTGAACAGAGTGTTCTTCAAATGCTTTTCACAGGAGAGCCCTGAGAGCAAGCATACAAAATAAGAAACAATATTAGAAAAAATATAATGGACGACACACGAGGATTGATCAATTCAGGTGTTACCAGAGACAGTGGTTCCCAACATTTTTTCCATTAAGACCCGTCTTTACATATAAGGTCCATGACACACCAAAAAGTCCACATTGTTGTCACCTTAAGGGGGTCACACACCAGAAGCGCTGCTCGTTGGTGTGCCACGCAGCGCCATACATTTCAAAGTTCTAAACATAGGTTTCTATCAGGGAACACACACACCAGCTCCGCAAGTCGGCAGCTGTCCGCAGCGCCCAGCCACGACTCACAGGACACTGTTCATATTTCTGTTGCGCCACAGAGCGCCATCTGAATAGTTTCCTTTTAAATAACATGCGATTGTGCGCATCTGGTGTGCGTTATACTTTCATCTGTCATGTGCGCGCTGTGTCGCGGTGCCGAGCAGCGCATCCGGTGTGTGACCCGCTTTAGTCTATGTCTCAGTCATAAAAATGTGCTGAACATACCATATAGACTGCGAAATAGCATGTCTTCTACACTACATATAGGGAATGAACAGTCTATATCAGCAGATATATATAATCTATATTTGTCATTCAAAATAAGAATACTAATTTCAAAAAATACTACTTTTATCGCTTTTTTGGTTTTATTCTTATGCATTGACTTGTTCACTAAACTGAACATCAAATTAGAGCAATCTTTCACCTATTGAAACAGATTCAATATGGTGAATCTAACACCATGGTGCACAGGTCTTTCTACAGAACACTTTCCAAGTTCTTCCTGTCATTTTTCAAACTGAACCTGATGTCACATTACATAAATAAAGGCTTTTATGACATAATTTACCATTGTGTGCAGAGATAAATGTGCTTGTTTGGTGGTGTATTAATGCAGGTTTACAGCATATGCATCATTTGTGAATGTGTTTGTTCTCAGCTGAAACCGGGGCATCTGGGTGTTTGTCTGTGGAGTCTGTCACAGTGCCTGATCACCTGCTTCAGACTTGTGGACTACGGCCGGTCATTTTTAAAGGTAAATTCTTAGCAGTATTTTATTTTTGCATCCTAATTTTGCCCATCAACCCAATAATTGAACATTATTTGGGCAAATGTTAGGCGTTACAGGTGAGTGGGCTTGACAAACCACCTGTAGAAAAGACTCTTTCATCTCTCTGACACTGTAACTGACACTTGCACCAGTTTTACACATTTGCACCAGACACTTTCTTATAATCACTCCATATCACTCTCTAAAAAAACATTGTGCATTTATAAAGTGTGCTTCATAAAGGTGAGTGGGCTTGACAAACCACTTGTAGAAACATTCTTCTCTCTCTAAAAAAACACTCCCCCTCTTTACTCTAGCACTTAATTCTCTGAGCACTAACAGTTCCTTTGTATAATTAGCACTTCTTGTGTGTATTGCCTCTTCTTGTTGAATCACTGAATGCCTCCTCAATTGTAAGTCGCTTTGAACAAAAGTCAGTTTAACAACTTGTATACATAGAATGCATATATACTTAAGCAACTTGGACACTTAGAGGGAAAAAGTAGCTCTGTTATTGGGAGGTTGGTGGTTGTTTAGTCTACTGAGTGACGTGAGCAGTATCCAATAGCAGTTCCCACGTCTTTATCATGGGCCAGCTGTTCATTTCTACTGTCTTTGTGTGTGTGTTTTTGTCTGTAGGGCATGGGACACTGCCTCATCTGTCTGGGAACCTTGAGGATGTGCTGGTGAGTGGCCTGCTGGAGAAATGCTATCGCAGTTCCCAGAACCTCCCACGTGTCTATGAGCAGTATGGCACCGCTCCGATCCAGCCCATCTCCACTGAGATGCTGATCCTGCTCACTGTCTACTATCTAGTGCAGCTTGGTGAGAACAACAGTATTCATGCAACCTCCACAGTCTTTTTATGCTCAGCAGTAAATGTTTTGATACTGGGAATGCCAAATATGATGAGTGTCCATTGAAAAACATCAGCTGTATTTACATTAGTGTTCCCAGTCTTTACAGCTTCATCAGTCACAATAATAAAAATGAAAAACTGATTAAAATTAAATGACTAAAACAAACCTTCGATAAAACTAATAATATAAGCTAATTCTAAATTGTTAATAGTATATAAATATTAATTATACTTAAATTACAGTTTAAAAACTAATTTACAACTCAAAATAATGTTGGCTAAAACAATATTGACTTACTGTTAATGAAAAACAAATGTTAAGTAAAGCATAATGTACATGTAGTTCGTTATTCTGAGAGAATTAAGTCAGACAGGCTTGTCAGGCTTATAAGTTTGAAAAGCTTTATTCTGCTAAATAATACTAAAATGACACTGGTTTACAATTAATTAAAAACTTATTCAAAATATGAATAAACAATGTCATTATAAATAAAAATGGTCTTAAAATGGTTTACAGTTAAACAAAAGCTCATTCAGAATATTAATAAATAGTATATAAATACTTCAATCACTGCTCATTTTTTTAATAAAAGATCATTCAAATGATATAAATGCTACTATTATAATAGCATATACACTCACCGGCCACTTTATAAGGTACACCTCACCCGTACCTGGCTGGACACCCTTTTGCCTTCAGAACTGCTTTAATCCGTTGTGGCATAGATTCAACAATGTACTGGAAATATTCCTCAGAGATTTTGGTCCATATTGACATGGAAGCATTACGTAGTTGCTGCAGATTTGTCGGCTGCACATCCATGATGTGAATCTCTCGTTCCACCACATCCCAAATGTGCTCTATTGGATTGAGCTCCGGTGACTGGGGAGGCCATTTGAGTACAGTAAACTCATTGTGATATTCAAGAAACAAGTCTGAGATGATTCATCCTGTGTGTTATCCTGCTGGAAGAAGCTCGAAGTAGATGGGTACACTGTGGTCTTAAAGGGATGGACATGGTCAGCAATAATCAGGTGGGCTGTGGCATTGACACGATGCTCAATTGATACTAATGGGCCCAAAGTGTGCCAAGAAAATATCCCCCACCATTACACCACCACCACCAGCCTGTTGATACAAGGCAGGATGGCTCCATGCTTTCATGTTGTTGACGCCAAAGTCTGACCCTACCATCTAAATGTTGCAGCATTGCAACATATTGTCCAATTTTGGTGAGCCTGCGCGAATTGTAGCCTCAGTTTCCTGTTCTTAGCTGACAGGAGTGGCACCCAGTGTGGTCTTCTGCTGCTGTAGCCCATCCGCCTCAAGTTTGATGTGTTGTGCGTTCAGAGATGCTCTTCTCCATACCTCAGTTGTAACGAGGGGTTATTTGAGTTACTGTTGCCTTTCTATCAGCTTGAACCAGTCTGGCCATTCTCCTCTGACCTCTGGCTTTAACAAGGCATTTGCGCCCACAGAACTGCCGCTTACTGGATATTTTTTTCTTTTTCTGTCTATTCTTTGTAAACCCTAAGGATGGTTGTGCATGAAAATCCCAGTAGATCAGCAGGTTCTGAAATACTCAGATCAGCCCGTCTGGCACCAACAACCATGCCACGTTCAAAGTCACTTAAATCACCTTTCTTCCTCATTCTGATGCTTGGTTTGAACTGCAGCAGATCATCTTGACCATGTCTACATGCCTAAATGCATTGAGTTGCTGCCATGTGATTAGCTGGTTAGAAATTTGCGTTAACGAGCGGTTGAAGAGGTGTACCTAATAAAGTGGCCAGTGAGTGTAAATGATAACAAAATAAAACATTTAAAAACTATGGCTTCATTCATATAATCGGTATAATAAAGTAGGCACAATTACATTCTTGATTTTGTGTTAATATTGCTTGTTATTTGTAAATATATATTTTTTAGTAAATTCAACATTTTAGACACTTCTAAATTCTGAAGGGTTTAAACATAGTATTTAAAAATATATACTTCCTTATTTATATAAATGAAAATTAACTCACTTTCCTTTGTCTTACGCCCTTCTTCATAAATGGAAATTATGTAATTTATTAGTGAATTATCAGCATGCATTAGTATATTTTTTCGTCATGTCACAACAGCACCTGACCAGGCTCCTGTGATGGAAGACTTGGAGCAAATCTTCATGCGCTCCTGGCGTGAGTCTCACCTGACAGAGATCCGGCAGTATCAGCAAACACATGCACAGTTTCCACCTCCTTTGCCCTGCCTCGCGCAGCCCCTCACTCCCTCTCAGCTGCCCTGGCTCGCCAAACTGGCCACCAGCTCATGTGGAGAAGGAGTTCTGGTGCTGGACACTGCACTCTCTCTGGCAGAGGCGCTGGAGGACACCTTTCACAGGCTGATGGATGGAAGATTGAGCCACACCAACTATGTGGTGATCATCTGCATGAACAGGAGCCAGGAAATAGAGTCATGTGTGGTGGTGACAGGTAAGTCACACATTTTCATATAACACATTTTAAAAAGACTTGAATTTCAGACATAAGGATTCAAGGCCAGGAAAGTACTTAAAAACAAACACAGGTCCTTGAAAGTGCATGAATTAGATTTGAAATGAAATTTCTAAAATTTTGTTGTTTCAACATAAATATGTCTATAATATATTTGTCATGCCATGCCCGTTGCCAGCCTGGTGAAAGGAGTGGTTCTTTTTCTCAAAAAATTTACCTTTTTGCTCATTTGCTCATTATATATCATAATTAATTTAATTATGATATATAAATGGTGAATTTAGGTTACATTTTAAGCTCTATTTTTAGCTAAATTAGCTTGTCAGATGGTCAGCATAACCAAACTCTTTGATGTTCCAAAAAGATTTCCTAAATATTTAATATGAAATATGACAAATATTTATTTAAAAAATAATAATTTATTACTTCATATTGTAATTTAACAAACTAATAACAAAAATAACAAACTGGCCACTTTCCTCAGTCAGAATGTGGCCATTTGACTATGAAAAAAATCAAACATAATAATAATAATATTAATGAATATAATAATAATAATTTAGAGCTTCATATTTTTTTTTGCCTCTCTTGTAAAAAAAGTACATTTAAGAATTCATAGATAGCAACAATAGCTAAAATAGCATTCAAATTTATTTTAATATTGGTCACTTTTGGTGCTTCACACTTTTTTATTGGTCATGTTTTCTTTTAGGAGTAAGGTCTAAGATTTAGAATAAAAGTTACCTGTCAAATGTTTTCTCTATTTAAAAACAATACAGCAAAAGATGACTTCGCTTTTGTCAGATATTTTCTTGCACAGTTAGATGTTGGACTTAGAGCCTTAAAGCCTTTTTGGTGGGTTATTTCTACTATTTATGATGGCATAGCAGTCAAAATAGGACAAATGAGCGTAAGTATGGGACAAATTCTGGAACCACCTGAACTCCCTGACTGCATGCTGTTTTAATTGTAATATTTCTAGAAATGTTTAATTAAAAAGTCTTACATTAAAATCTTACACAAGAACTATGACAAATAATGCACATTTTATAAATATTTCAGAAACCAGTTTTGTATTATATATGGCCAGTATATTACCAGAATATTACCAGTTTTGAATTCAACAACTTTTATTTAAATTATTTGAACATTTGAACAACACTTTAAACTTTTTTAAAAATTACACATTTAAGACGTCATCACTCTGACATGTTTAATGTAAATAATAAGTGTAAGAGAAATATTGTGTACTGTAAGGACTTTCATGGCGCTACATATGCTGGTGCTTGATTTGAAATTAACAGTGCTTTAATAAGTCCTTGAATCAGCTGTTTATGAGTGGGAACCCTGAATAATAAAGGTAATTTTTTTTAAAAATGTGTTTAGACTTTTGGATTTGGATTTTTTTCATTTTCAGAACAGATGTTTGTCTGCAATGGAATTGAATTCAAATTTGATTATAAGTTTATATACAATTTCCCATAGGGAAGCACCAGACTCGTGCTCTAGCTGAGAGTCTTCTTTCTCCCAGTGATTGTGTGAGAGAGATTGTTCATGAACTGTCTTCTGGGATGGCAGCAGAGTTGGCGTCCTATTTCAGCTCTTTAGGTCCAGGTAACACCTATTCTTTGCTTTGTTAATCTTTCCTCTGCTATTTTTGGAACGCAGTTTTTAAAAGCATTTCTATGCTACTTTTTCAGATGGAGATGTGGAAGCTTTGCTGGAGAAAGCCAGCCCTGAAAACGCCTCCCAGTATTCAGCCATAGAACCATCAGGAGACAGTCCTAAACCCAAGTGCACTGGTGAGACAACTCGTCTGTTTAAAGGAACAGTTCACACAATAATGAAAATTGAATCATTATTTACTGACCCTCGAGTGGTTCAAAACCTTTATACTTTTCTTTTTTCTGCTGAACCTAAAAATATATAGTTTGAAAAAACCTGGAAACCAATAACCATTGACTTCTATAGTTGGACAAAAACAAATACTATGAAAGTCAATGGTTACAGGTTTCCAGATTTGCGTTCAACTGTAAAAAGAAAGTCATACAGGTTTTGTGACAAGTGAAGGGTGAGTAAATGATGACAGATATTTCAGTTTTGGGTGAATTATCTCTTTAAGTATTCAACTATGATGTTAATCCGATGAATATCTTCGGGAAAGGCATGTTGACCCTTTAGTGTTAATTGTTTTTACAGAATACTTTGTAGAGTGGCATGAGATTCGGCCCATTCAACTTGCCTTGGCACGGAAGCTGCTCTCACATGTTTGCGCCATCGCTGATTCCAGCACACAGAACCTGGACCTCGGTTCCTTTGACAAGGTTGACTTTTTAATCTGCGTTCCACCCTCAGAGGTCACCTTTCATCAAGTCGTCCTTCACCTGTGGAACTCGGGTAAAGAACAGCTACTTATTACCCTTAAGCCTCATTCAACCATACTAAAAGAGAAGTACATTTCAAGCTTAGTTTATCAAGTAAACTTTTTATTGGAAGTAAACTAACATCGTTATACTTGTAATATATTTGGAAAGGTATAATTTATATACCTCTTGAAACTAAATTGAACCATCTTTGAGTACATGGCCATATTTTAAAAATATATATAAATAAATAAGCAAGTAAATAAATATATATATATATATATATATATGACTAAGTTCTGTGGGTTACTTACCTGACCTCTCTATTGGTGACCTTCACCTTCTTCTGTTGTCATTTTAGGAGTGTTACGGGAGTTAGGACTCGACCAAGACTGCTTGTCCCTTAAGGAGGCTGAGCAGTACGTGGTACAGCTGAACCAGAGTGCAGTGGGAAAGATCAACAGCCTCATTCAGAAGTCAAAAATGAACCCCTACACACTCTTTATACTGGTGCATGATCACGCACACTGGGACGTCAGCAGGTAATCTGACCTCTCATGCTTCTCCTTTAACCATAGACTCCTATTCGCTTGGCTTTTGCTGGAACAGTCTCTTGCATATTCATTCTTCTAGCAGTGGGCAGTGCAGTGGAGGAGACTCTAGTGTGGGACTAGTGGACGGTCTGCTGAACTGCAGGCAGATTCGAGACGCTGCCAATATCCTGACACTCCACGTGACTTCATTCCCCTTCACCCTGCAGACTCAGTACACCCGCATTAGCCCATACAATGAGATCCACTGGCCTTCAGGATTCAATAATGTAGGAATATCATATAAATGTTAAAATCTCTCATTGCAGATGATTACGAACACGTTTTTTCGAGCGGTTTTATATATTGTTTATGTGTTTTTGTTCACCTAGGATGTAGATCTTTATCATGAGAAGACAAAGTACTTCGGTGTCTCCGAGCTGCTAGAAACGACCCGCTCTGGAAGTGGCCTTCCTCTGCTACGATATGACAGTTCATTTGAGAGTATGGCTGCTGCCCTGGAGGAGAGGTGTGATTTCAGTGTTAATGAAAATAGGTTTCAATATTGCATCTATTAATTTATGTATAGTTAATATACATTAAAATATTTTTAAGCATCAAAAGCAAAACAATAAATCTGTAATATACTGTTCATTTTTATCATTATTTATAGATTCACACCCAGTAAATGGAATCAAGTGCATCAATTATTTAAATATCAAAATAAAACATATGTGTCATTTATTTTAAAACAACAATCATTTAATGACATAAAAAGACATCTGTGAATATTTGCTTGAATGTGTGTGTGTGTGTATATATATGTATATATATATATATATATATATATATATATATATATATATATATATATATATATATATATATATATATATATATATATATATATATATATATATATATATATATATTAACATTTACATATACATATATATATATACATTTACATATATATATATATATATACACATTTACATATACATATGAAGAGTTCAAATGCAAAAATCTTTAAATGCCTTGTAAAATGTCTCCCATATTTCTGTTCAGTTATTTCACTTTAAGGCAATGAAAATAACTTATTTGTCACTATAAAAGTAAAATTACTGAGTCCGTACACAGGAGTCAGAGAAAAAGTTGGCGGTTCATTCTGCTGTGGCGACCCCAGATTAATAAAGGGACTAAACTGAAAAGAAAATAAATGAATGAATGTTACAACTTACAAGAGATTTCAATTTCTTTAAATCCTTGCAGTTCTTTTAAAAATAGGAAAGACACAATTGTGTATACATTTTTGGTCATTTAAAAATTTTTTCTGGGGTAGTAAATTTGCGTAATAGAATGTTTTTGAATTATTATGTTACACATGGTCACACACATGGTTAATGATGCTGAAAATTAAACTATAATAAACTATAAAACCTTTACATTAATTTAGGAGATGCTTTAATCCAAAACAGATTACAAATGAGGATAAAAGAAGCACTTCAAATCAGACCAGAGAGCAGCAATATATAAATACCATGACAAGTATAAATTATTATTTATTTATTTATTTATTTATTTTTAAATGAGTCTTTTGAGTGTTTGTAGAAAAATGCCTAGAGCATGTAATGAGGAAAGAGTATGTTTTAAACAGGTGGTTTATCAAGCCCACTAACCCGCATGAAGCACACTCTGAATTGCACATTTTCCCAGAAACATGGTTTGTTAAAAAAAGTGTCTGGTGTATATAATAATAATAATAATAATAATAATAATAATAATAATATTAGTAGTAGTATTAGTATTATTAATATTACAAAATTCACAAATAAAATATCCTTTACTCTATTTTTAATGGAAAAAAACAGTCAGCATAAGAGACTTCAATCAAAAATATATAACCAACCTCAAACCTTTTCCTCTCTCTTCATTGAATGCAATGCTTTACTAGCTTGTATAAACTCCCACTCCTTTCTTTCCTTCAGGTTCCCAAAACTACACAGCGCTGTGATTCGCACCCATGTCCTGATCCAGCATTACTCTCTGGCCCTGATGGCTACAGCGGGCGGCCAGGCTTTACAGGCTCTGCAGAAGCACATCTCAGTGGAGACGCTAGAGATGGTGCAGTGTCTCCTCAACACCTCTCAGCATTGTCCCAGCCGTCATGGTCACATGCTGCTCCTGAGGATTCCGTCACCGGCTCTCGCTGCCTTGGCACACCAGCGTCTCTGCCATGTGCGCAACAGACTCGGCCTTCACAAGCAGTTTGAGGTCATCCTGGGGGATCCATGCTCCGCTTTTTCTGTAGGAAAACACTTCCTGGACCAATTGAGGGTATTTACCTTTCATCTGTTTGTTGGATATGATGCCTGGCCAATAAAAAAAAATATTTGAGAGTCGATAATATAACCTTAAGTGCAGTCATTGATGTGTTTCTGGGTTGTGTTAAAATCAAAAACATAATATTGAAAGACTTTTCCAATAAGTGAAGTTTATTTATAAACTAATTTCGAGAGGATCACGTGCTTATGATTGATCAAGGCTGGTACCACATCAGCTCATGATTGATTCACCAGTCAGATGATTCCTAACTCACTAAAAATAACCAGAGTTTTCTTATCTCAGTATCTTCGTCTTAAAGAATCCCCCCTACCCACCCCTAATCCTCCTCCTTTCCAGATGGGTGACATGGCAGCCTAGTGATTAGCACTGTTACCTCACAGCAAGAATGTCTCTGCTTAAAGTCCCTACTAAATCAGTTGACATTTCTGGGTGGAGTTAGCTTGTTCTCTCCGTGCTCGAGTGTTTTTTTTTTCCACAGTCCAAAAACACACACCCTAAGTAAATTGAACATAACAAATGAATACCATAGCCAAGCTCTTAGCAAGTGTACATCTCTCCTTAGCCATCTTATATCTGTCACTAGCCAGAAATAAGTCGGGGGAGTTCATCAAGATCTACCTGAGCTCAAACTCCTCTCTTGCCCTGCAAACGGGAGGGAGCCCAGGCCTCGAGGATCTCATAAGCTCAGGGATCTCTCCTGGGACAGCATGCCAAACATTATTATTAGCTTTATTATTAATCATCAGCTAAGTGTGAACTCTTGAAAATATTTTAAAAGACTTCACATCATCTACTGTACATATTGTTGTTCTTCTAGTGATGTGACTTGCTTTTCTTTTCATTTGTATATCACTTTGGATTAAAAACATGTGCTATGTGAATACATTTTAAATTATTGGCAACAGATCTACTAAACTTAACTGAAGGTCCAGTAATACTTCAAACAAACACGAGGAACAAACTGAAATGATGCCATTTTGAACAATAACCAACCGAAATGAAACTTTTTATAGAGTTAATTTCGACAGTTCAAAACAACTCACCAAGGCAAACTTTTTAGGGAGTCTGTTTTGAACTGCTTTAAATGAACCCAAAAAAGAACTTAATTTTGGTCGCATTTTGTTGGAAATGGTGTTATTTCAGTTTGTTAAATTTTGTTTGGAAACTGGAACTTGATTTCTTCCCCCACATCGTTTCTCATTCCACAAAGGTCAGACAGAAGAACGACATCCAAAACAACACTAGCCACTTGAATACACTGGAGAGTCGAGTAGCAGAGCTGGTACAGATGTATCTGCACCTGTATGATCGCTTGCTAAGAACCTTTAAAGACTCACAGGGCATCACACACTGTGATAAGAAGCTCACTTTGTTTTTATTCCTTAAACAACTACAATAAATGCATTTCAAGGTTAATCTGGTTTCAATTGTGAAAGAAGGATTTATTGACCACCAACGGACCTGAACATCACTAAACATCTGGAGATATGGGGTTTCGCTTCGGCACATCCCAAAGATGTTCAGTGCGGTTCAGGTCAATTGGTGCTCAATTCATATGGAAAAAATCAACCTTTGTCCACAGCATGAGCCAAAGAACTTTAGAATTGTCCTCCTTCAATTTGATGGGTTATTAGAATTAAAAATCTAAACACTGCATTATTTAATGTTAACATTGCAATTTCTAAACATATAATGTGCTAAAAACAAATTAAATATTTGCTTGTTTAAATCTAAAAAAGATACTTATTTGGCCATCATTTTTTTTGGTGTATTATTGCTGATATCCATCATTAATTTGTGGATCCATTTGCTCTTAATGTGTCTCCAGGTATGGCTGAAGATCTTAGATCCAGACTGGGCTCCTCGCACGTATCTAGAGCTGGAGGCTTTACCCTGTATTCTCATCCTAACCGGCATGGATCCACAGGGAGAATCTTTACCCAGGTTAAACACTGATAGCAACTTGCTTATTTCTTAGCCTATGGATTATTAAAGAATTACATATGTAAATGTTTAGACAACATTAGAGCAATGAAACTGTCAAATATCTACTTATTATTTGATTTAATTAAATAAAAAAAGGCTTCTATTTCTGCTAAATGTTTAATTATTTACCTAAAACTGTTTACCTAGAAATGGGCCTTTTAAAGCTTGCTAATCTATTTTGTTTGTTTACTGAGAAAATGGTTGGTAAATTTGTACAGAGGTCAGCAAGACCTCAGAAAAATAATTACCGGAGGCAATTTAAGGTCTTTTTCAAAGTTATTTTGTGTTGTCACCATTTTTCTAAATGGTGAGTGAGTTGCAAGTTTTTTAATGACAGATTTCAGTATCACTTTAATCATAATACTACATTACTATATTATTCTATATAGATCATGTGTTAAATTGTAAATATCATGTTTTAAGCTATATATTGCTATTATGAGATCATGAAGAGAAAACGTGCTAGCAAGATTTGATTTGAGAGCACAAAGAGAGCTGTTCCTTTCAGTGGAAATTAATCAAGTCTTGGAAAATTATTAGTAATTCATAGCAAATAGCTAATATTATATCACAAATAATCGCTCTACTTTCATGATTTGTACTACACGAGTTGCACACCACATCTTTTAAAATGTGAATACATTATTTTATATGAATATACAATGCTAATGTTTGCATTGTCATCTCATCTTGTATTGTTGAATGTTGCCATATTTGATGATTAGAGAGATTGTTTGGACTGTTCGTTTAGTACCTTGTAGGCCTTGTCACAATAATAATTATATATCGACTTTATCGATACATATTTACAAATAATGTTAAAGCCATTTTACAATGACATTTACATTGTACCTCATCGGTGTTAAAGTTTATAATTGGACATTTACCTATTAGGACATTTAAAAGTATATATAATAGGACATTTTATCTTTTTAACATCAAATTATAGATTCTAAATAACCTTAAGAATGATTTTAAATGGTTTATGGCAATTTGTATTATTATCCTGTTATATAATCATTATATAATCAATGGCATAAAATAATCTCAAAAGAACATTAATATCAATATATGATAATAATATCGCTTATCACAACAGTTTCTGCGACAATATATCGCACAACAAAAATTCCTTATCATGACAGGCCTTATACCTTGAAATGAAAGTGTCTCATCCATACCTTTGGATTTTCATCCGATTTATGACCACATTTACTATAGGCTTACCTCACACCCATGTTGTTCCTCTGTCTTCAGATCTCTGAAGTATTGTGACCTGCGTGTTATCAGCTGCTGGTCTCTGCAGCGCACCACCCTGGAGCAGGAGCTGGGACTGGCCGCCTATTTACTCAAGTCAAAACAAGATGCCCAGCATCGGCCGCATGCACCCAGTGACCTCTCTGAGAGTGACCCTGAAAAACTCAGCAGCACTGACAACGAGGAGGAAGAGGTTGTGGTGGATGGTCAGTATTGCAAAGCTGGAATACATAAGCGTAAACCAAATACTGTGAAATATATTGGGAATTATTACAGAATAAGGATCATTTATACTCTTAATTAGACATTGTCATGGTCAAGTCCAGTGTTGGGGAAAGTTACTTTAGAAAGTAATGCATTACAGTATCGAGTTACTCCCCAAAACATTAACTAGTTGCATTACATTGTATAATAATGTAGGATAATGTTATCTTCTGAGAACTTCCTGATGCCTATACTTGCCTTATATCCAGAATAATGAAAGTTTAAAGCAATGTGTTTTTGCTACTGTTATACTTTTTGTCTTATTAGTTAAGTAAAATTACTGTCCAATCCCCTTTTTTGATGCGTCCAAAATATTGAGAATACTTGCATCACAGAAATGTAAGGCTCTGCCATCTTGGTTTTTGTCTGTTCCTGCATTCTCTTATTGAGTGTGTGATTCAATATGACTATGTTCATTTCAATTTAGCTATTTATTTTTTAAATGCTAATTTATTAACTCGCATTACATTTCTGTAAAAGTAACTGAAATATTATTACTTAATTTTTTAAATAATGTATTACTGTACTCATTGCTTAGGAAAGTAATATTATTAAGTAACTCGTGTTACTTGTAATACTCTACCCCCAACACTGGTCAAGACACACCACACCTGCCCAAAATCAGATAGTTAGAGAGGAAGAATATCAAAATGTTAGTCAGCTCAACCTTATACCATCTTCAGTCTTCAGCACAGCTTTTGGGAGGAAAATAAGACTATTACCCAAGATTTCAGCATCTCCTCATTGTCCTCCAACACCTCATGTAAGAATATCCACTTCAAATGATGCATGTGCAGATGGGTAGAACTGCTTCTTCCTTTGGGGATATTTCAATCAATCAGAATCAAAATCAATATTGATTTAAAATGAAATGCTGACTTTTAACACATTTTCTACTATCTTTGTATCAGTACTGTTAGAAATGCTCTGGTCTACTGACAATAAATCAAGTACCTTTTTTGGTCGTTCTTTGTTCCAGACTTATCCAAAATGTCTGTAATCTGTAAACAAGATGTCAACAGAGACCTAAAGGCTGAGCACAGTCATAACAGCAGGCAATCTACTATAAAGGGCAGAGCAGTACAATATTTACAAGAATTCTTACTGGAAATAATACTGGAAAAAATCTCAGAATACTGAATTGAGGGAGGGTTTATATGGAGGTGAACTGATCATCTTCAGGAAGGTTTAGATTGTATATTATTTTCGACAATGCATATTTAAAATCAGATCTATAAATGCTGAGGTCCTTTGTTTACAGCCCCATACTGGCAGAGTGAATCTGCATTTTGATTTAAACCGTTTCACTGAACCTATTGTTTTTGTTTTGTGCAGGAATGTTTTATGTA
This sequence comes from Danio aesculapii, assembly GCF_903798145.1. NCBI lineage: Eukaryota > Metazoa > Chordata > Actinopteri > Cypriniformes > Danionidae > Danio > Danio aesculapii. Next base: position 22,030,728 of record NC_079451.1, on the reverse strand, counting down.
GCCTCATTTCAGGTTTTAAAGCCAGGATTTTGAAATGATAAGTTATATTTGAAACTTCCCATGCTACATGTACAGAATGTAGCATCTTTCTTTGATTAAAATGCAGTGGTTGCCTTAATTTTAAATGGTTCAGTCTGTAAAAGAGCAAATAAATAAATCAAATTGTACATGTACTGATATTTTTATTCTTTCTTGTTTCTTGCTTACAAAAAACTAAAATAAATGGTTTTTAAAAACTCTGGAAATGGAATCAGCCCCTTTTTTGTATTTTAAAAAAGATTTGAATCATTTGAATCAGTGAATCAAAAATAAGCAATTGGAATCATTCCATTTGTTTGCAAAAATATGGCAACCAAAATCAGACTTGATAAATATTGGTGTATCACTAGTTACAGTGTATGAATATAGAATATGTGCTCTTTCTCTATGCACATGGATATCCTTGCTTATCCATTGGCACAAGTTGTCATTTAATTGTAACTTTTCTGTTTTGTTAGTTAAACAGATAGTTCGTGCCAAAAGGAAAATCCTGTCATTGTTTACTCACCCTTCACTTGTTCATTTGAGTTTCTTTCTTCTGTTGAACACAAAAGAAGGTATTTTGAAAAATGCTGGGACCCATTGACTTTATTTTTTTCTATTATGGAGGTCTATCTGTGCCACCGACCATCATTCTTTAAAATATCTTCTTTTGTGTTGAACAGAAGAAAGAAACTCGTAAAGGTTTATAAACACATGAGGGAAAGTAAATGATTAGGTAATTTAAAATTTTGGGTGAAATAACCCTTTTGTTAGTTAAAATAATATATGTTAAATCTTATTTTATTTATTTATTTTTTTTTGCCAACTTAACTGCATAAACACCCTGGAATGGCATGGAATGCACAACCTATGACAGAACTATCACTTTAAAGTGACAGTTCACCCAAAAGGGAAAATTCTGTCATCATCATTCTCTAACCCTTGACTTGTTCCAAACCAGTTTAAGTTTTTTTGTTTGTTTTGAACACAACAGAAGATATTTAAAAGAATGTTGGAAACTGAAACTGACCACTGACTTGCATATCAGAAAAAAATAATACTATAAAAGTCAATGGTTACTGGCTTCCAACATTCTTCAATGTATCCTCATTTGTGTTGATCAGAACAAAATAACACAAACAAGCAGAGAGTGAATTAATGACAGAATTATCATTTTTTGTGTATTTTTAACAATAATAAAGCATATGAAAAAATATTGGGCAAAGTGGGCGTTGCTTTTTAGAAAGAAAACTGGTAAATTTAAAGTTTGCATTATGTATTTTAAGGAATCATCTAAAATTGACCTTGCCTCTCTCTGGTGGTCTATAGTAAACAACGATCTCCCTAGACTGGGTAACCAGGCCTCCCCAGCTGCCTCTCAGCGCCCACAGCCTGACTGGAATCCTCTGGATCCAGAAAAGCAGCCCAAGCAGAGGCGACAGTCTAAATCCACCTCGTCTGGCTCTTCGTCCACACGGGCTTCTCCTCTGCGGCAGAGTTGCTCCTGGGCACGTAACCTCAGTCGTCCACCAGTGGTGCTGCTTCCTAAAGCCGTCTACGACCTCATCACTACTGTGGATTCCAGTGGTCTGCCCAAGTCAACTTCTTTCCTCCCTCACCCTTCAGTTGAGTGGGTTAGCTCCTTTAGACCCCTTCTCAGCAAGATGATGACCTGCACTGAACAGTCACTGTATTATCGCCAATGGACAATCCCCAAACCCCATCACATGGACAGCACTAACCGAGCTGAAGGACGAACTGATAACTTCCACCCACGAAAGCTGCTTCTGAGCGGGCCCCCACAGGTAAATGAGGATTTAGAAGACTAAACAATTAATGGCGGTGACTGCATTTGAATGATGGGTTACAATGGAATTTGTGTGTTCAGGTGGGGAAGACAGGGGCATATCTGCAGTTCCTGGGGATTCTATCCCGTATGCTGATTAGGCTGATGGAGGTGGACATCTATGATGAGGAAGACATCAACTGCAGTAAGTATTTTGGAAGGAATCATGGGGTCATTATGACTGACAGACACATAAGAGTCCACATAAGAGGACCAAAAATGAAAACTTCTGTTCTCTAATTTAAATACATCATGGCCACATTGTATAAATTTATTGTCTTAATTTCATTATGATTAAAATGAGGGAGCAATTTAGTACATGGATGTGATTTAAGCTACCATAATGGGTAACAAAATTAAGTCACGTAGATGAAACTTAGTATGTAGCCACAATATATATCAGGGATAGGCAGCTTCTGTCCTTGAGGGCCACTGCCCTGCAGAGTTTAGCTTTAACCCTAAAGAAATACAACTGCCTGTAGCTATCTAGTGATTTTGAGCACATTCTGTGCACTCCAAATGGGATATATTACCCTACAAATGGCACCTTAGAGTACTTTTCCAAACCAGAGTGCTCAAGCTGACCATTTTTGAAGGGCCCCTAGGAATGAAGCATTTCGTTAGGTACAACTGATGGACACATCAGACCTCTATGATCCTTTTTGTAGGGAAGTTGTTTGGTGTAAAACAGTCTATTCCATTTGGAAGGGCTCATCCCAATTCCTAAATCCCTTCCAAGCTGTCAATCCAGAGGGTAAACCCTTCGAAGGGATTAGGGCATAGGGATGACTAATTATGAATGGAATGCAGTGATTAATTACCTTGTTTAGTTGTGTTTAATAAAACTAACCCAATCAGTTGGGTTGGAGCTAAACTGCGCAGGACAGAGGACCTCCAGAACCAAAGTTACACGTATCTGATATACAGTTGAAGTCAGAATTTTTAGCCCCCCTGTTTATTTCCCCCCCCCCCCAATTTCTGTTAAACGGAGAGATTTTTTTCAACACATTTCTAAACATAATAGTTTTAATAACTCATTTCTAATAACTGATTTCTTTTATCTTTGCCATGATGACAGTAAATAATATTTTTTAAGACACTTCTATACAGCTTAAAGTGACATTTAAAGGCTTAACTAGGTTAATTAGGTTAACTAGGCAGGTTAGGGTAATTAGGCAAGTAATTGTATAATGTTGGTTTGTTCTGTAGATTATTAAAAAAAATTGCTTAAAGGGGCGAATAATTTTGACCTTAAAATGGTGTTTAAAAAATTAAAACCTGCTTTTATTCTAGCCAAAATAAAACTTTCTCCAGAAGAAAAAATATTATCAGACATACTGTGAAAATTTCTTTGCGCTGTTAAACATCATTTGGAAAATATTTTAAAAAGAAATAATTCAAAGGGGGGCTAATAATTCTGACTTCAACTGTATATGTAAATACATTTTCACACTCTTATTCCCCCAACCACCCATAGTCAAAAACTCGTAGAGATCTAACTTAAAAATGGCAAAAACGATTACCAACTTTACCAAAACAATAATAAAAAAATCAACATATAAAACCCATTTGGCTCAAAAATCAGAGGGAGCATGAAACCTTTTGTTGTATTTTTAAAAAAATACAAAAAATGCCCAAAAGCTAATCTAAGTGCCAGGCCATCTATCTGATGAAAAGCCGGTGTGCTTGATATATTACGCAGTTTGTGTGAGCCTTTTTAATTCAATACATTGGTATTCTTGGAGTTTTGGTGTTGCTGCCTTTTTGAATATGCATTTTTCATGAGAACGTTTTACAAATTTTAATCTGGTATTGCGACAAAATAATGTCTATTTGTATCAGTTTCTGTCAGACCCTTAAAGGGATCATTCACCCCATTCATATCTTGACATCCTATACAGTATGTATCAGTGAAATGATCTATATTTTTTTATTCTTCAGGATGTGAGACAGATTTGGCACGATATCATCAACCTGTTGCATCATGCCCCAACACCGAGACTGTAAGAGGGATGCCTTTTGATTACACCATCCATGACCCTAAATACGAGGACATTAGCACTGTCTACTCACCAGACTTCACTCCAAATTCAGATGGTGAGACTCTCAAGACAATCGTGAATTGACTTTTAGTTGAGTCTGAAGGTGTACATTTAAGTAGGTAAATGTTATTCAAATTATCTTTACTTCTTTAGATGGAAACTCCAGGAGGCAGGAAGATGTTTATCTACGCAGACGAACAGCACGGATCAAACTTTCTAAATACGCAGCATACAACACATATCATCATTGTGAACAGTGTCACCAGTATATGGGTTTCAATCCACAGTATCAGGTGAGTTCTTTTATCAAATAGCTCTTTTCAATACTTCATTCGGATTGGACAAAGACATTTTGACAGTACAACATCACTTACTATTTGGCTATAAACAGGAAAACCTTATTTTTATGCACATAATGTGTTCTGACTTCGTTTATTTTCTGTTTGCAGTTGTACGAGTCCACCCTTCATGCCTTTACCTTCTCTCATCTTTTACTGGGAGAGGAAATCCAACTCTACTTCATCATCCCCAAATCTAAAGAGCACCACTTCTCTTTCAGCCAATCAGGAGGCCAGTTAGAGAGCATGAGACTGCCACTTACTTCTGATTGGGTAATGAACTAATAATGCCAAATGTACCATGAGTGCATGATAACAATGGCATAAATTAGCTAAGTTGATTAAGCTTGACTAGTTACAGACTTTTAGTGACTAAAATCTAGATTTTAATGCTTGCAGAGTCCGGATGCTATCAAAAGTCCAATTTTCACACCCACCACTGGTCGACATGAACATGGCCTGTTTAATCTCTATCATGCAATGGAAGGAGCCACCCATCTGCACATTCTAGTGATTAAAGAGTATGAGATGGCCGTATACAAGAAATACTGGCCCAACCATATAATGCTTGTCCTGCCCACGGTCTTCAATGGAGCTGGAATAGGTAACCATCAGTAGATTATACTGGTCATGCTGTGGTCATTGCGAGGTCTAATAAATGTGCCTTCTCTCTCACATTCTCAGGAGCAGCTCACTTTCTGATTAAAGAGCTCTCCTATCATAACCTGGAATTGGAGCGAAGCAGGCGAGTAGAGCATGGCAATCGCCCACAAGATGTCTGGCCCTTCATCATCCTCGCAGATGATTCCTGTGTCATGTGGAACAGTGTTGATATAGATCCAAAAAGGTACTACATTTTGTGGTTTATTATATATTATTATATATATTTACTTTTAGCTAATGTTAATTAATGTTTTATTTTATTGTGTTATTAAAGAGAAAGCGAGAGATATTTGACTTTTGTAAATATCTATATAAATTGTAATATTATTTTATATGTATAATTATTGTAAAAATTTATAGTTTTTATTTAAACTTTATTTGTGAACTACACTGGTGGTCTTAGCCGGTCAAAAAGGGATGAACGCCTCTAAAATACCCGCTTTTTTCCAGTACAATGAAATATATTTTTCTTTAATAATATTTTTTCATATTTTATAGTAAAAAGGTGTGAGTGTGTGTTTTTCACTTTTATTTCAGTTTCAATTTTTTTATTTTATTGCAAACATTCTTAAACGTGGGGGTCACTGTGGCTCAGTGGGTAGCACCATTGCCTCACAGCAAGAAGGTCACTGGTTTGAGCCTTGGCTGGGTCAGTTGGCATTTCTGTGTGGAGCATATTCTCCCCGTGTTTGTATGGGCTTCCTCTGGGTGCTCAGGTTTCCCCCACAAGTCCAAAGACATGTGATATAGGTTAATTAGGTAAGCTAAAAATGGCTGTAGTGTATGTGTGTGAATGAGTGTGTATGGATGTTTCCCAGTGATGGGTTGCAGCTGGAAGGTTATCCGCTGTGTAAAACATATGCTGGATAAGTTGCCGGTTAGTTCCGCTGTGGCGACCCCAGATTAATAAAGGGACTAAGCAGAAAAGAAAATGAACGAATGAATTCTCAAACATTAACATTCTTATAAGTGTGTGGGTGTACGTGTCTATTTTACACTCTTGGTACTTTAGAGTGTCACGATTGAGTGTCAAATGGTGGATTTATATGTTTGCAGACAAAATATTCTGAGAATGTTCATATTTTTACCTATTTCCCATTCCTATCATATGGTAGTCATTTTTGATCGCTAAGACCACAAGTGTTACTAAAACCACTTAGCAAGCTCGAATCCTGGCCTCAATTTTTTTAAGTGTTCACAGACCAAATGCCAACATAATTAAGGAGTTTTAGACCATTCTGAGGATTCTGTAATTTAAAAATTTCAAAAAACAATATTTTATATTGGTATTGGTATATTGGTAAAATATTTTATAATTATACTAAAATAACTGAAGACCAGATAGTAACTGCCAGCAGATTAAACTATTTGTATTAGATAGAAAGTAATTTTTGTACATTTAATCTCTATTATTGTTATTATTATGTAAAATTTTAAATAAATATTTTTAAAAGTCCATTATTTTAAGATAATAGATCAGACTATATTGAACAGAATGTTGATCCAATCATTTGATCCTGATCGTCTATCTGAAATTCTGTGTCTGTATGTTTTTAGCGGCACCACCGGGACAGAAAGAAATGTGTCCTTGAAACAGGTTCTTCAGCACATGGAGTCTTCTCCAGATATTACTCAGTATGGTTTATGCGGCATGAGAAAGTGGTCCAGTCGTGGAGGTGGAGCTGGGGCTGGATGCCAAAAAGAGCCCTTCTCACGTGGACACCTCCACGACTTCCTCTTACTCAATGTGGACCTCACACAGAATGTGCAGTACAACCAGAACCGGTTAGTCCTGCAAAATAATTTAATTAGTTCATCCAGTATTATTGTCCAAATATTGACATCTTCCATTCAACTCTGTCCACAATAGTTTCACATGCGATGATGTGGACTTCAACCTGCGGGTACACAGTGCAGGACTCCTCATCTGCAGGTTCAACAACTTCAGTGTGATGAAGAAGCAGATTGCTATTGGTGGATATGGCACCTTCATCATCAAGACCAAGGTACGATCTAGTCAACATCCAAAGCCATTGTACTGTTCATCCAATTAAATGATTTTTCGGTTTCCTCCACAGATGACAGACGTCCCCACCACTATCCAGCCATCTCAATACATCTGTGCTCCAGACAGCAAGCATGTGTTTTTGGCCACACCAGCTCAATTACTGCTGGAGAAATACCTTCAGCACACCAGCCATCGCCTCTTCCCCCTTAGCGCCCAGAACTACAGCCACCCCATCCTCTCTGTGGACTGCTACTTGAACCTCGGACCAGAGGTACTTTAATATACTATTTAAAAAGAAAAAGACTGTAGACCTGTGTGAAATAAAACTGAAATCCCAAAATGGCTTAGTGTGATTAGCAAACAACAAATCCTGCACTGCCTGTTTGAGAATGATCCATGGCAATTTGTTCTTTTAAGCCTTTTTAAGATGTTAGTGTTTCAGAGTGCCTTGCTTTAAAGTTAATAGTGCTCTACAAACCATCTATGCATTTGAATGTGGGTCGTTTATAATGTGCATTTTGAGAATGCAACACATACCAACCATCTACCAAAATCAACTTCTAAAAGAAACAAATACACTCACCGGCCACTTTATTAGGTACACCATACTAGTACTGGGTTGGACCCACTTTTGCCCTCAGAACTGCCTTCATCCTTCATGGCATAGATTCAACAAGATACTGGAAATATTCCTCAGAGATTTTGGTCCATATTGACTTGATGGCATCACACAGTTGCTGCAGATTTGTCGGCTGCACATCCTTGATGCGAATCTCCCGTTCCACCACATCCCAAAGGTGCTCTATTGGATTGAGCTCTGGTGACTGTGGAGGCCATTTGAGCACAGTGAACTCATTGTCATGTTCAAGAAAACCAGCCATCAGAAGATGAGTACACTGTGGTCATAAAGGGATGGACATGGTCAGCAACAATACACAGGTAGGCTGTGGCGTTGACTTGATGCTCAATTGGTACTAATGGGCCCAAAGTGTGCCAAGAAATTATCCCCCACACCATTACACCACCACCAACAGCCTGAACCGTTGATACAAGGCAGAATAAATCCATGCTTTCATGTTGTTGACTTACAATTCTGACCCTTCCATCTGAATGTCGCAGCAGAAATCGAGACTCATCAGACCAGGCAACATGTTTCCAATCTTCTATTGTCCAATGTTGATGAGCCTGTGCGAATTATACCCTCAGTTTCCTGTTCTTAGCTGAATGGAGTGGCACCCGTGTGGTCTTCTGCTGCTGTAGCACTTCCGCCTCAAGGTTCGACGTTTGGTGCATTTAGAGATGCTCTTCTGCATACCTCAGTTGCAACGAGTGGCTATTTGAGTTACTGATGCCTTTCTATTAGCTAGAACCAGTCTGGCCATTCCCCTCTCACATCTGGCATCAACAAGTCATTTGCGCGAAAAGAACTGCCACTCACTGAATATTTTCTCTTTTTCTGACCATTCTCAAAGTCACTTAAATCACCTTTCTTTCCCATTCTGAAGCTCAGTTTGAACTGCAGCAGATCGTCTTGACCATGTCTTTTTAAAAATATTGTAAATATAGAACAATAGAAGAGTTTACAACATAACTATGGTCACATATTACAATAAGGTTCATTAGTCAATGTTAATTAATGCATTTACTAACATGAACAAACAATGAACAATACATTTACTACAGTATTTGTTCATGTTAGTTAACGTTAGTTAATGAAAATACAGTTTTTCATTGTTAGTTCATGTTAACTCACGGCGCATTAACTAATGTTAACAAGCATGGACTTGGATGTTAATAAAGCATTAGTAAATGTTCAGTTATGATTAGTAAATGCTGTACAAGTGTTGTTCATGATTAGTTTATGTTAGTAAATGCATTAACTAATGAACCTTAGTGTAAAGTGTTACCCGTAACTATAAATGGTGCAGTACTACAGTATCTTTTGAATCACCTTCAGGATTTAGTTCAATCTGATGGACAAAAAAAACTTGCAACCAATCAAAATGCCTTCTGCTTTAAAGAGTTGATGCATTTAAAGCAGAAGATGAGAAAACTGCACCACACATGTAAACAGGATAAAGCAATTATCATCCAAAGATGAACCTGAACTCATGAACTTAATTTAAACATTAATCCAACATAGGAGAAGCTTGAAAGTTTTGGACTAAAAAAAAGTTGATTCAGAAAAAAAAATTGAGAGTGTAATGTTGATGAATTGTAAAATTGTATTATATTTTGTCATTTAAATATAATAACTATTAGTGTTGTTGTTGTTAATTTTATTTTATTACTAATAATAATAAGTCATATTCGGTTTATACTGTATTAGAATAAAATAAAATCATTTTGAGACAAACTGTACAGCATTGAAAACAAGCACCTGTCTGCTTACATGATTGTAAATGAAAGTTTTTTTTATGTGTTTGTGTGTGTGTGTCTGTTTCTAGGTGACAGTTTGCTTCGTCAGCTCCAGACCTCACTCCATCAACTTCAGCACTACCGGACTGCTCTTCAGTGGCCTTCTCTTATACTTCTGTGACTCCTTTGTGACTCCTGGATTCCTCAAAAAGTTCCAGTTCCTGAAAGGTAAAGAGACGGGATATAAATACAAGCTCTGACTTTCTGTTTGCCTGTGTAACACTGTGATAAATACTGGAAAACCCTCTGTTTATTTGGTCTTTTCTGCTGTAGGAGCGACTCTGTGTGTGATCTGTCCTAATCGGAGCTCACTGCGCCAGACTGTGGTGCGGCTGGAACTGGAGGATGAATGGCGGTTTCGTCTAAGTGATGAGTTTCAGACTGCAAACGCCAAAGAGGACCAGCCTCTCTTTTTTCTCACAGGAAAACACATATGACCCCTCAAAGCTCAAAGACTCAATCACTTTGGTCTTATCAAGTGCCCTGTCTGTAAATAACATTATCTCTGTACATAATGCACAGGAAGTGCTGTAAATATTCTGCTTGCTTGATGATGTTGTTTTTTTAAACTCATACAGGAAAACTTGCATATTAACACACTCGAAACAGGATTTACTCCAGTCTTAAAAATGTTTAAAATGTATTTATTCACTGTCTCCTTTCTATGTTTTTATCTTTCTATGTTTTATTGTTTGATGTTTTGATTGTTTTTCTGTCACAGTCAGATCTTTTAACGTCAGCTCAATGCAGCTATGAAGTGTTTAAAAAAACAGATTGAAGTATTTTGTAGAAAAGAGTATTTTTGTAGCAGTATTTGGCGTGTTATGTGATGCGTGTGGAGAACGTAATGGTATTAAAGTACTTATATCATACATTTCAGATCTACAGCCTCTGCTCGTTATTGATTTTGTTTTGCTGTACCTCTCTGTGAACACTAGAGGGCAAAATAATATCTATTTCTCTCTCTGACTCTCACACACTTAATGTGTTTTGAGAGTTATGATACAAACTATAAAGGACTAAAGATATTTCTTCCAAATAAATATTTAGTAATTTAGAAGTTTTTTTTCTGACAATTAAAACAAAACAAAAAAATGCAGTATCGCACCTTTATTTTATGTGTGTACATGTTTTTTGTGACATACCAAGACAAAAATCTGTATAACTACATGTGTATGACACGTATTACAAGAAGACATTGCTCATGTCCTCATTTCTCAAAAAGCTTATAAATTATACAGAATGAGTTCAGAAAGTAAAACTGTTCCTGTAAGAGTTGAGTTAAGGCATAGGGTTGGGGTAGGGAAATAGAAAATACAGCTTGTACACTAAACTTACCGGACACTTTATTAGGTACACTTTACTAGTACCGGGTTGGACCCCCTTTTGCCTTTAGAACTACCTTAATCCTTCGTGGCACAGATTCAACAAGGTACTGGAAATATTCCTCAGAGGTTTTTTTCCATATTGACATGATAGCATCACACAGTTTCTGCAGATTTGTCGGCTGCACATCCATGATGCGAATCTCTCGTTCCATCACATCCCAAAGATGCTCTATTGGATTGAGCTCTGGTGACTGTGGAGGCCATTTGAGTACAGTGAACTCATTGTCATGTTCAAGAAACTAGTCTGAGATGATTCGCGCTTTATGACATGGCGTGTTATCCTGCTGGAAGTAGCCATCAGAATATGGGTATACTAGTCATACAGGGATGGACTTGGTCAACAATACTAAGGTAGGCTGTGGCATTGACACAATGCTCAATTCTTACAAATGGGCCCAAAGTGTGGCAAGAAAATAACCCCCACATCATTACACCACCACCAACAGCCTGAACCATCTTGACCATGTCTACTTGCCTAAATACATTGAGTTGCTGCCATGTGATAAGAAAGCTGAATAAAAATTTGCATTAACGTGCAGGTGTACCTAATAAAACGGCCGGTAAGTGTATAAAGACAATGGAAACCTACGTAATTTCCACACAATTCACAAAAACAAATCTGTGTGTGTGTGAGCTTTAAAAATGTACTGACAACTAATAACAGAATTTAATGTTCCCTATGACATTCGAGCATTTTGCATTATTTTACATTAAAAAGGCATTCAGGTTACTGTAATTTATGCATTTGTTGTATCATTCCAATTTAAGGAACAATGAAAAGTGTTATAGATAGGCTTTTAATATATGTGATCTTAATAATGTTTGTAATTCTATTTATATCAATAGGTTTCTATAAACATCCCCATATACATTATATTACATTATGCCAACAGAGGGCACTAAACATCAGGGTCACTTTTATTACTTGTAAAATAAAACTGATACTGCCGCCCACAAAAGTCAGTTGTCTCATTAATAGTAATATTGAGGTAATTTCAGTTTCCATGACTACACATCTGCTCAGTGTATTTCTCCTATTCTGTGTGGCAGGACGGGTGCATTAATGACCTGTCCTCAAGGCAAGTTATGTAACAGTTAACAACATGTACCATTCATCATTCTGTTAATGAGGGACATCAAAGTGTCATTCAAACTGTTTACAGCAGCCACAGATTGTGTCATGTTTATGTGGATCCTGGTGTTATGAGCAATTACAGATATGACTGCATTTAGCCATGGTACTTTATATACTACTCGTTTTGGAATTATTGTTTATTTATTATCCGTCATACATATTACTTTAAACACCCATACAATAAAAAAAAAATCAATAAATCAATTCCAAATAGATTTTTGGCTGTAAGGCTCAATAAAATATATTTTTGAAAATAAAAAATATGTTTCTTTTCAACGATCATATACCAAATTATATTATGAAATGTATTTCAGGATCAAGAAAAAATTTTAATAATCTTGCAATTGAATGTGGCTGGAGATTTAAAGCATCCATTATTTAAATAAATAAAATTAAGAATAGCTTCTTAAGAATTATTTTGTTAGAAAATAATTAGACAAATATATTTTAAATGCTTATAAAATTTTGGGTACATTTTTCATCTCCAATATAGTCTAAACCTGTTATCTTTAAAAAAAATAAAATCTTTAATTAAAGTAGTTTTAAACTATATCAAGTTATATCTAAAAATGTTTATATATGTATTTAAAGATCTTTTGACTTGAAAATGTTAACTTAAAAACTCCCATTACACTTATGTTTGGCTCCTCAATCATACATTCAATTAAATAAATATTTTGGTCCATGTTGACATGATAGCATCAAACAGTTGCTGCAGATTTGTCGGCTGCACATCCATGATGTGAATCTCCCGTTCTCCACATCCCAAATGTGCTTAATTGTGCATTCATTTAAATGAATAGTTTTTATTTATTTTCTGTATTATTTATTCTTTTAGTAATGAAAAAAATAGTTTCTATCCCTACATTCTTGTCAACTCTGTTATCAGTTATAAAAGGCATGACAATCTAAGCACTGATAGAAAAAGCAAGTGACTTGATCCAAATAATTTCACTTTGGCAGCCATTTATTCTTCTCTTAACTTGTTCAAAATGTTTAGGATATAGCAATAGATTATTAATGTCAACTCTATTATTGTAATATTTCAATGAAATTTTCATTCACTTTCTTTCTATTTTTATTTCTACAATCAGTTTTAGACATGCCTTGTGTTATCTGGATTGAGATTAGCATATTGAGCTAAAGCCCAGAATACACTACCTGACAAATGTCTTGTTGCCATCCAAGTTTTAGGAACAGCAAATAATAACTTGACTTCTAGTTGATCATTTGGTACCAGAAGTGGCTTATATGAGAGGCAAAGACCTCTAGATTACGCCTATTTTACCAAAATAACATATGATCATGCCTGGATTTTTTATTAAGGACAGTAAGGTCTGACTTAACAGAAATAATGTACAGCATAGAAAATAAAGTCATAGTGCAGTGGAAAATAATTAATATTGTGTATGACTCCCATGAGCTTGGAAGACTGCATCCATACATCTCTGTAATGACCAAAATAACTTATTAGTAAAGTCATCTGGTATGGCAAAGTAAGTGTTCTTGCAGGACTCCCAGAGTTCATCAAGATTCTTTGGATTCATCTTCAATGCCTCCTCCTTCATCTTATCCCAGACATGCTCAATAATGTTCATATCTGGTGACTGGGCTGGTCAATCCTGGAGCTCCTTGATCTTCTTTGCTTTCAGGAACTTTGATCTGGAGGCTGAAGTATAAGAAGGAGCACTATCCTGCTGGAGAATTTGCCCTCTCCTGTGGTTTGTAATGTAATGGGCAGCACAAATGTCTCGATAGCTCAGGCTGTGGATGTTGCCATTCACTCTGCAGATCTCTTACACGCCCCCATACTGAATGTAACCCCAAACCATGATTTTTCCTTCACCAAAACTTGACTGATTTCTGTGAGAATCTTGGGTCCATGCAGGTTCCAATAGGTTTCTGTAATATTTGTGATGATTAGGATGCAGTTTAACAGATGATTCATCAGAAAAATCTACCTTTTGCCACTTTTCCAAATGATCAAGTCAAGTTATTATTTGTTGCTCTTACAACTGAGATCGACGACAAGACTTAGTAGTCAGGTAGTGTAGTAGAAAACGTCAACTCTGCTATTGTCAACTCTGCAAGCAGTTTAAAACATTTAACCTCAAGTTAAGAAATAATAACATAATGAAATGTTCCTTATGACGTTTAAGCATTTTGCATTATTTTACATTAAAAATGCATTCAGATTACTGTATATTATAATATTTGTTGTTTAGCATTCCTGTTTAATGACAAATTAATGTACTAATGGAATGCTTCAAATGCACCCCCCAATTCTACAACTAGTCATATAGTTATTATATTATTATTATTACATCAAGAATAAGGACAATATACTGCCAATGTACTTTTGACTGAAACATTTAAACAAGACACTGAAAGTTGAATGCTTTTGAAAGGAGATGTTACAGAAAGATCCTTAAGAATGGATGGAGACAAAAGGTGACATGAAACAATTCGAAAAGACCCGAGATGAGGAAAGATTATTTGTGACATTATTAAGGAATGCAAATTGGGTCTGTTTGGGCATATGAGATGGGAGAACAAAGATTCATTAAAATAATGGTAGAGAGAAACAGAAACAGCGAGTAGGGAAGAAAAAAGAAGAATTGATCACATCAAAGTATGGCTAGGAGTACAATAAAGCTGGCTGAGGAAAGAAAAGGATTCTGGAAAACATCAACCTAATATTTAAAAATCACCATCGGCCTCCATGGTCTCTAGATGGACTACAGAGGTTCATGGATGACATGATACTGTTAGAAGACCTGCAATGAATTATAGCAATCACTGAGCACTGCATACTTGAAATAAATTCAGCAGATGTGAGTGTGTAGGGATCCATTTGTGTTGGCCGCTTTCATTTTCAGCCATTCAACTATTTAACACAATTTAATATCTGTAGATGTACAGTTGGGTAAATAGATGTACACACTACACAGTCATGTTTATGGCATATTCTCTGAAGCATGTGGAAACGGGGACTCATGTTGCAAGTGTACATTCTGGCTATCTGTGGTGGGCTAAGGGTCAGTCTCACTGCACAACCGGCCCCTCCTAAAAATCCCATGTGACATGATCTGACGCTTCCCTGGAACTGTAACATGTACACTTAAAAATAACATTAGTATTATCACACTCTCAGCTGTTGCAGCCTAAATGAGTTCATGTCTTTTTAATAACTTCATATTTTAATAATTATTTGATTCTGCTGTGGTAAACTGCGTGCAAACTGACAGCGATTCAGTTACAAGCATTTTTTAAAAAGTGCATTATTATTTGTCATATAAACATACCATTACAAAAGAACTTGCATTATTATTATTGTTTAAATAGCGTGCAATGTTAAATTTTTATTTCTGTGCAAAGTACGCACAACTAAAACAAAAACATTCATTTTAATCTTCTAAATCAAACGCAGCTAAACAAAATAGTTTTCATATGTTGTCGAAATGACATTTGCATAACATCCGCATGATAAAACATATCTCATTAGCATCAGTTTGTTGTGTTGGTGTGCATGAATGGGGTTGATCTATAGATTATGCGTACATGTTTATGTTTGCTTATTACAGCCTATAAATATGCTGATTGTGTGAAAGCCGTAGTGATATCCCCTCTCTCAGGGAGGGCCTGAGCTCTTCATGCCAGACCTCTCATGTTTCGCCTGTGGACACCATTCCAAGAACACACTTGGTAAAATTAGTATACGAAAACACCTTCAAACACAGTATATAGATCACTGCTCAGCCGTCAGAACAAGCACTGCTTAAGGACTAGTCTAAGCTTTTCAGTAAAGACTTCAAATAAGCGATTGGATAATGGAATCATGATAGCAGAGGATCAAGTGGAAGAATACGATGAGAGATTTGGTCCAAATGAGACGAGCTGGACATGGGTAACAGTGTGATTTGTCTGAAATTTGGAGTGATTTTAATTGCTTTTTGTTTTTGACTGTTTTAACCACATCATTGGGATGCATTTTTGTACATAACATTTTTTACCCTAATACTGTATGTGAGTTGGACTGTAGTTTACCCAAATTTGAGACAAAACAACCCAGCATTTTTAGGGTGTACATTCTAAAATATGCTGTATTACTTCAACTCCAATTTGGGTTAAGTATGGACAAACCTAACCACTGGATTAAAATTGGGCAATACATTTAATATATGAAAAATGTACCTAACAGTGTGATTTGTCCATATTTTAACGCTAGTTTTTAGATTTGATCTTTTTACTAATGTTAGTGTAGCTTCATTGCTTATTCCTAGCATCTTTGTGCTGACTGTACAGCTTGTATTATTGGTTATTTACAAAAGAACGTCATCTCAAGAATGAGCTGATAGTATATTAAAGCAAAACTGTACATCCACATGCACGATGAAAAAGCAGATATGCACACATTTGTGTTAAATGTTTTAAAGTGTAGGACTACAAATAATCATGCCTTTTTATTTTTTACAATATGATTCTTCTTGATTAGTCTGTGAAATATGAGTTTTTGGCACCTATGTATCAGATGTCCCCAACTAGGTGACGGTCATCGTCAGGAACATCGTGAACTTGTGATTTAGCTGCTTCTAGAGCCTGTCATGTGACCTAGAACCAAAGAGCATTGAGTGCGTCATTGTGTCAAGTTACACTGGCATTACCAAAGACAACCCGGGTTTGCATTCAACCTTTGAGCGGTGTCATTCTGCAATGACATGAACAGGATGTTGGTGCAATGTTCTCATTAGACCAGAGTATTTTTAATAAAAGGAAAGATAAGATGCTTAATTAAAGTGTTCTGCAGAACTCAGTGCAGGTCACGATCTGTACGTTGTTATATAATCACTGCTGCAGCCATTAAACAACCCAGTAATGATTATGATTCATGCATGATTCATATATTAAGAGTATATTGCATAGTTTTGTTTGTTCTCAAGTGCTATACAAACAAAATGTTCACATGTTTCTGGAAAAAAATATGAATGGTTATTGCCTGTGCAGAAGTAGCATCAGTTCTGCTAGGTTGTTTGGGTAGCTATGAGAGTAGTCACTGGGGTGGTACATTTTTAAAAGATACTTAAAGGGTTCATATTGGTACCTCAAAAATATATGTTAGTATTTTGAAATTTTAGGAGGTACACATTTGTACTTTTTAAGTACTAATATGTACCCTTGAGGTATTAATATGGAGCCTTTACGTACAAATGTGTACGCTTTGAAAAGGTATCACCCGCAGTGACAGCTCTTGTACCTTTATTTATGAGAGTGCAGATACAGGATTAGAATAATTCATGTAACTATCAGCAGTGCTATGTCAAGGTTGAAATAACTAACGTAAAGCTCTTGAATAGCATTGCAGCAGAGCAAGAGTCTGATTGTGCTAACACCAGGGAAACTGTTTTGCTGTTATTTATTTATTGAGAACAGGGTCTTTAGCTTGATTGACAATAAACAGACATCAGCATGATCTTCCAGCCAAGCCTGTTCTTTGGTTTCCAATTTTGCGTTTAGAGTGGTGTGTGAGATTTAGAAGGTAGATATCTACACTCTTGTTCCTTCAACTTTAAAATATTCCCACTCGGACCAAACAAGACTCAAGATGACTAAAATTATACTAAAACAACTTTTGATTTCCTTGTCATGTTCTCTTACTCGTATATCCAGCACTCAAAAATGATGTTCGCTCTTTGCTCAAACTACTCATTTTAATCGAGTTTTATGTTTTTTTTTTTTGCCAACTTAATAGTTTCTTGTTCAATCCACTTTCATTTACTTTTTATTTAATTAATAATTTAGTAATTGATTATGTGGAACCTGGACTTTTTTTTACAGTGAGGGAAACCCAAATACATGAGTAAGGTAAAAAACTATGGTACTGTTAATGTGTTTTATTTTTTTGTTCACAATGAAATGAATGCACTATATATGTTTTCTGTATTATTATTAATTTTGTCTTGGAATTTTAGGCCCTGTTTACAGCTGGTGTAACAGATGCACTTAGTCAGTCGGATCACAAGTAGACAAGGCAGACACAATTCTATTTACACCTCTGGTTACATTTTTTGTTGTCTTTTTTTTCCACTTTTGACTTCTTTCCTGATTTCCTGGTTCAATGGGTGGGTATCTGCTTTTAATTAGGCATTTTGCTGAATTTAACATTGCACAATTTACATGCTGTAAATAGAAATATAAGAAACATAATTTAACATAATTTAACTTCTTTCAGTTTTGCATTTATGTCATAATAACTTATATACATTATCGTCTATATTTAAAATATTTTAAAGGTGAGATATAACTGGATATAAAATATATACCTAGCTGAATTATAAACGTTTGGTATGTGGACATGACATGAGCCCCACAACCCATGTTTCTTTGTTCTCGTGTAAATCCTGTGAGCGCAAAATGTGGACAAGCTTTTAAAACGCTTTAGGCCCAATTTATGCATCCTAATATCAGGACCTTAGGTTTCTGTGCTGTGCCCAGTTTACTCTTGTTTGTCTCCATAGTTGGTTTCAATAGTCATTTACTTACCACACCTTTTCTGACCACACTTATTGCCTCCTTTTGTTTTCCTATGTGTAAATGTCCCTGTTTCAGTAGACTTCTGTCAGTTGTTTATTTTAATGATTTCATAAAATAAATACTGCCCACTTTCACTTGCTCCAAATGTTTAATATTATTAATATTATTAGTATTAGTAGTATGCACAGCTTATGCTACTTGATTTATTTAAGAATTGCTAACCATGTTTAATCATAAACCTGACAATTCAAGTAGTTTGAATTGTTTAAAATTAGTTCCCCATTCATTTATAAATTAGTAATTTTTGATCGTAAACAGTGGCAATTATTTTCAGGATTATTTTTTTAGGATTTTTACATTTTTTTTAAATCATGTCCATACAAAATGTAAGTATTATTCAAGTATTTTTTACTACCGTTTGAACAATTCTGGTTTGAACATGTTAAAACAGAAAACTAGCTAATTTTGGGATTATGCACCTTATTGTTTTTAAATTTTGAAGTCTGTGAAATCAGTGAAAACCAGTGCTGGCCAACAAATGCAGGTGCAACACACACTGATCTAACAAGACCTGATAAAATGAATATTGCCTTTGTATTGTCTGTGAACTGGCTTTAATTTGGGGAATCCCTCAACAAATATTGAAATGCATTATTAATTATTAATTTGATTAATTAATCAACATACAATGTAAATGAATTGCATTTGCTCTAACATCATAATGAATTTGCACCCATTTAGACACACACAGTTCCACATTGTTACACAATGTGATTTAATCAATCACACTTCCTTCACTTGTTTACAACCCAGCCCCTAGTAACTAAACAGGATCCCTTTTTGCTTGCATACGGTACATGCTGTACTGCTCCGGGACGTCAGAAATACAATGAAGTGATGCAGAAAAACAACTTCAGTGAAGAGTCTCAGTGTCACTCTTCCCTCCTACA
Organism: Danio aesculapii; assembly: GCF_903798145.1. NCBI lineage: Eukaryota > Metazoa > Chordata > Actinopteri > Cypriniformes > Danionidae > Danio > Danio aesculapii. Next base: position 22,011,388 of record NC_079451.1, on the reverse strand, counting down.
TTAGTAAGGTCAGCAGTTTAATCAACACATGACCCCACATGCCTGCTGTCACAGGCCCCTCTGCCTCTGATTGGTGGAGACGGCCCATCCCAGACGACTCCCCCTTCCCCCACGTGAATGTATACACCGGATTTCTAGGAAATGTACACTATTTCACAATCAGCCATGTGCTCAGTTTACAGAGAGAAAATGTTTAGAAGCATTCCATAGCAACAGAGAAACAGTTTTACAGATAAACAGCATGAATATATATATATTATATTTATAATTATATTTATATACTGTTTACAAAATGAGTGGAAGAAAACACATGGTATAAATGTTTCATACATATACATTACATCATTATTTGTTAATATCTGTTCACCATGTCAATCCATTATATGATTTTCTACACTAGAACATTGTTGTTACACAGAGCATTAGTAGTCTCCTCAGGCCCAAGAGCCCCTAAATCACATTCTCCAATTCCTAGAAACCCGGCCAGTGTATCTGGAATGTACTATAGTGTGCTGGTTTATCCAGGGAATAAATCAGAGAAAGGCAGCATTTCCCGAACTCTTTCTCTCTCTCTCTCACACACACACACACACACACACACACACACACACACACACACACACACGCACACACACGCACACACACACACACACACACACCATTTGCACAAACACAGGGTCTGAAATTCCTCTTAAAGGACACTGGGGTTACCACAGTACACTACACTACAATAACTGCTATGCAGAATGAGAACAATGTTTTTAGTGGTGTCAAAAACACCCAAAGCATTATCTTGATCTTAATATCTAGATATAATCTGCAAAGATGCACTGCCTAACTTTAGTACACATGCATTTTTGTATGCATTGACAAACAAAAATTAAATAAATTATATATATAACATATTTACACACACACACACACACGCACGCACACACTACTAATATTACCCAGATTTATAAAGAAATGTTGGATGAAGGACATCTGCTGACACATCACTGCTTTAATTATAAGAAACAAAAGAGTGAGTCCCTTTTCTTTTAAAATGTAATACTGCCAAGTGCCACAGCACTATATTAATACCATCCTAATATCTTTGCAGAACTTATGGATTAGAAACATAGCAGGGTCAACATTTAGCGTCAAAGTGACAGGGATATTCAAACTTTTTGATGCCAATCAAACATGTCTATCGACTGCCTTTTCTCAGCAGATACTTACATTCTGTATGTAATGCATTTGTATTCTTATCGTATTATATATTTATTCTTCATGTTACTGTGATGCCATACTTTGCAGTACCATTGGAAGCAACATCCAGTATCAAAGAGACATACTTTCTCATTTTATTACTGCATTACATATGTTATTACAATATTATATTATTGTACATGTAGAAAACTATGCTAATGGTAGACATGAACCTAAATCTGTTTTTAACAGCATATGGTGATATGGTGGAATAGTACACCAACGTTTATTCTTTTCTATGACAGCCACAGCCATAGCCAAACACACACACACGCACACACACGCACACACACACACGCTATTGTAAACATTCGATTGCCAGTTCAGCTGCTGCAGGTTTCCTGCCACGTGAGCAGTGTATGTTAAATCCATTAAACGTGTGCATTCAATACAGCGCTTGTTCAGCATAATTTCACCACTAAACTGTCAGATTCAGCATAATTAAATATAAATAGCAGATAAATGTGAAAACAAAACGCAACGTAAAAGGTGTTTATCGTCATGATCATTTCAATCGACATAAATTAGTCTATTAGTAAACAGCAAACAGTAACAATAATGTTAATGATGCTCAAAATAAATCGATAATGCCTTGTAGTGAACAAGTAATGGTTTCTACGCTGTGTTGCGTGTTGATTAGGAGCGTTCTAGTCGCGTTGCGTCTCATAAACAAAGTGCTTGATTGGCCCAATAGGTAGCGACGTCATGACCCTGAACGTGAGAGACGCGTCGCGCGCATATTATTGGATACAGTAGTCCGCTTCATAGACTGTAAACGGAGGCTTATTTCTGTTTGTCGCGTCGCAGGGTAGATGAGCGTAAAGGGTTAACTGTGATGTCAGCTGCAGAGGCAGGGACTGCTACTCACTGCAAGCAGTTTCCACCCTGCTTTAAATACAACAGTCAGTCAACAAACAGTGGTAGAGACAAAATAGATGAACGAGGAGCAGCGAAAATCAGAGGGAAACGAGGATCCACTAAGTGCTTTTGAATGGCAATGACATCCTAACGCGTCTGCCGCATCCCACGTACGTATTACAGGGAGTTTCATCCCTCCCATTGCCATCTTGTTTATACTCATCCCCTGTATGTAAATGCATGCATGCATTTGATTGGGTTAATATATATTTATATGCACAGCGAAAGGGCACGACGATGATTATTACGGTCATATTGCCTCAGACTGTAATGATCCATGACATTCGGTTTCTATAAAAAAATCTTGCAATTATTAATCCGATGGTACACGTTTTCTAGACATCAATAGAAAGAATGACTTAATTATCTGGAGAATATTCGTTTTTTTCTGTTGAATTGAGTCGTTTGCCATTTCTGTTATGATACTGCATTGTACATTTGGATGCCCATGCTATTACTGGCATCGATATCTAACAGCATAACCACTGGAGTCATGTCAGTCCCATGTGACTGTGTGTGTAAATGTGAAGGATCAGTCTGTTTTGTATGAGCAATGTAGACTTGCTTGAAGGTTTTTTACATAACCACAGGGTCACCTTGGGGGCAGCTCTTTTTGGGTGAATAAGGTTGTCAGGTTTTCTAATAGTTTATAAGCTCTGGAAAGCTTTGAACGATTATGGAATTTTAAAACTGTGACCTGGATTAGTCTACAGTGAATACACATATTCTGGCATTTCCCAGAAATATTTCAGGGCTTGGAACATTTGACCACAGGCAGCTTCGGTCTGTCCTCTGAGGGCCATTTGTACAGTACTAAATATAAACGTTTAATTCTGTTCATTCAGAAAAATTGGCACCTGCCATGGAAATCAGTCCAGCAATCTTTGTAAAATGATTTCTAAATAAATCCCTTTTCAGCACTCATGAACAGCCGGAGAGTTCATGGGCAAGTCATGAAAATTAATTGGGTAAAAGTGTGTGAATTGTAAAGAGCATACACACACAAACATATTTTTTTCCTTTTTTTCCCCATTAATGCCATGAAAACTTGTCTTGCCTTGTCTGGTGTGCACAAGCCCTAGCTTGCAGATTGTAATAGTGCACACAAGCTCTTTTTGTTTAATTGCAGACCTGCAATTAGCTAATTACTTTAAACATTATGTTTGTTGTGCATTACACAGAGGCAGTAGTTTTCTGGGTTGCATGGCAGATCCTTGGCAATGCTTAAAGAACACTACTTGTAATCCTTGTTTGAGCAATGTCATTGAGTCTACCAATACCGATTGCGGTCTTTAGGGGGTTCGATGATAATATTTTACCTTTCACCTAAATTGACAAAGAGATCTTGACTTGAGTTAAGCAAGACAGCATATTTTTGTTAGATCTACGTTGCTCTGTTTTTTTTTTTTCTTTAAGCCTGCAGCTGCACAATTTTGCATAGTCGACTAGTAGACGACTGTTTATATAGAGATGTTGAGTGTTATTATCATCATACTCTAAACACACACAGATGGCTCATCAACCTCACACTTGACTTTGCATAGTTGACTGTGCACTTTAACACAGAAAGTTATTAATTTTAGTGCTGGAGTGCAGATCATTAAAAAAGTTATGTGTGACAGCAAAAGAGATCAGAGCTCCACAAACTGATATAAGATGGTGATGGTGGCCTATGTCACGTTGTTCACTTTAGTCTCCCCCCTTGTTCTCCATTTCAGAGTCAGACCATGAACTACGTGGGTCAGCTGGCCGGTCAGGTTTTCGTGCAGGTGAAGGAGCTGTACAGAGGTCTTAATCCTGCCACTCTTTCTGGCTGTATCGATGTCATTGTGGTGCGTCAGCCTGATGGCACACTGCAGTGCTCACCGTTTCATGTCAGATTCGGCAAGATGGGAGTGCTGCGCTCCCGGGAGAAAGTGGTAAGCACTAGCACAGACTTGTTTTAGGGTGGCAGAGTATGCAATTGTACATATTTTTGCAATTTAGCAGTTCATTGATTCATCTTGTGTGTACTTTAGGAGTGCTTAATACAAAAACCTTTATTATTTTATTGTCTTTTATATATATATATATATACCTCAATACCTCAGTACCTTAAATCTTTATGAAGTATTTTTAAAGTATTCAGATTTTTTATGTAGTTCACTGATTCATCTTGTGTACTTTAGGGATAGTTCATGCAAAAATCTATAACTGTCTGTCTAATACTGTCTGTTGGTCTATCCATCCATCCATCCATCCATCCATCCATATATCATCTCAAATTCATTCTACTACACATGAGGATTTACAGTAGAATGAATGTTGTGTCTTGCAGGACCACAGTGCTACATTCTAATTAAATATAAATATAAACATACAAAAATTCCCATGTCACTATGATAAGATGCTGCTTTTTTACAGCTGTTTTCTCACCATTAAACTTGCATATTCATCTAAATGCTTCTCTGGAATGTGACAGTGGTGTCTGGATGTTTGATATCAGTATATTCCCACAAAAGTATATTTTAAATTTTTACTCTAATTAAACAATAAGTGTATTGGAGCATGGAAACACATTCAATCCCCACTTGTATGTTGAAAGTCCTGAAGTGCAAGTCCAAAAGTTGCTGGCTGCAGTTCACTTAAGGGCCACTGGTGTCACTAAAAACATGAGTTTCTGAATTCTACATATAGAAATGTGGAGGATAAGAGATCTTAAATATATTAAAGCCATGGGCACAAGGACGTAAATCAAGTTGAAGACTGAAGGGGAAAGCAGTTGCTTGAAGATCAGATATAATTAGAATTGCTATGGGCCTTGTGTTGCAGAAGGTTTACAGCTGTAAATTGTCTATTATAGTGACAGCATTCCATGTTTCATTTCTCCTCAGGTTGACATTGAGATAAATGGGGAGCCGGTTAGTTTACACATGAAACTGGGTGAAAATGGAGAGGCGTTCTTTGTCAAAGAAACAGAAGATGATGGGGTGAGTACTGGCCTCTTGTACCAAACAATAAGCCCTATAGTGTTTTTATAGCAGCCAAAATGGATTGTGCACTGAGAAATGCAAGTCTACCATAGTTTGAAATCTGAACTTGTTTACTGGAAACAATCCTGCTGCATGTGTCCTGCTACCCGAGCTTTGCTCTAGAACAGACTCTCTTCTCTGCCAAGGCAACCGTTGTTCTGTCTGAAACAGCACCCATCTGAGCCAGCCAATTTAAAGGGCAAAGTACTGCACAGGCAAAAAGCCCTGAAATACTGTCCGACTGCTGAGCAAATAAAAGCTCTGTCGACGTAACGTAGGCTATACTCCTGGATTAGTCTTCCAAACTTCCTCATTACTTTCTGACCACAGATGGTTTCTTGCTCATCACAGGCACGAATGTCTGAGATGAATATCTGCTGAGGTACACTGTGTTCGGTAATTGCTGGAATTGTTGCCCTGGTTAGCACTCATGTGGAACATTCTGGCTGTTGAAGGATTGTGGCAGCATCTGAAAAGAGAGATACGCTTGTCCTGAGATCCCACAAATCCTGCATTGTGTTACTCTAAGCTCAACTATATTAACATTATTATTTGACCACGAAATTATGCTATTTTCAATGCGAAAAGAATTACTGTCTGTTTGGCTAAAACTGCTTAGATGTTAAACATAGCCAGTAGCAAGTACAGAGATTGCATGCGCAGGAATATAAAATTGATAGACTCCAGAATTAAACCATTTATTAGATATAATATTCTGTTATGAATTAGAGGGTATACATCAAGTTTGGTATTTTAAGGGTTGATCATCTAGAGATGTGATAGTGCTTTCAATTTTGTATGCTTTAAGTAACTAAAGGACAAAGTTTACATCTAATTAAAAAAAGGACATAAAGGGCATGTGCCGGTTACATAATGCTTATTATTTTTCAAGGTTACAGTGTGTGTGGGTTTTTATTATCATTGTTGGAACATTTATTACATTTATTTGACGTTGAAGGTGGAGAATGTGTTTTGTTTTAAATGATCTGTCAGCTCTACCCAACGTTTGTCATGAACCATCAGTAAAGGCTTTTTCACTGCAGCCCAGTGAACTTTGGATTATCTTGTTGCTGGTATAAGAGATTAAAGCTGCTGGAGCGGATTTTTTGGGGAATACACAAAATGTCAGACGACATGTATTACTTAAATAGGCAATCTAAAAATGACTATTCTCTGTGTCAGTTAAAGTCTTTGTGAAGGGCAGAAAAGAATCCATGCATGTTTTAAGTCTCTGCTGGCTATGTCATTAGATTAGTGCAGTGAAACGAAACTTTTCATTACTCTACGAATGAAAGGTGACAGTTAAGTGCTAAAAGAAAGCAGTTTTTGGTTTTAATTGTCAAGATCTCTGCTGTTTACTATAGTCAGCCTATCATTTTGTATTATGGTGACTATGTTTAGCAGGGCTATAGTTGATAATGGTCTCCATGAGGGAGTGATAACTGACATATGAACTGACCGTCTGGTTTTCAAGGGCAACTGAGTGACAATAACAACTGAACATTGTGCTATCATGTATTTTTATGTGCCTCTGTTGCTTTTCAACAGCCATGCAATGTACAGGCAGAGCTGTGGCACGTGCATGTGTTTGTAATGAATAAGAAACAATCTGTCACATGGCATTAGGTTGGTCAGAGTGTTGTGCTATTTATGGTTACAGTTTACATTCATGCACATATGAACGAATGGTTGTGTTTGCAGATACAATGTTTTTGTTATGGCTTTATTTGCTTACAACACACTCAGTTCAGTTCAGCATTAAAAAAAATATCAAGACTTGTCAGTAGCTGCTGTATTTTGTACATTGGATGTATGTACATTTGTGTACATTTTACATGTCAGTGACAACATGTAAAATTTTTTAAATAAAATAAAATAATGATAATAATAAAAATTTCTCCAAAAGTAAAAGAAAAACAGTATATATATATATTTTAAAAAGCACCTAAAGCCTACATTTTATTATTAATCTCTACAGGAGATGGTTCCGTCCTACTTGGCTACATCGCCTATCATTTCTGAAGGCTCTGCTCTAATGCAGGCCCAAATGGGTAAAGGCACGTCCCGCCTGTCTGAATCTGGAAACGGAACCACCATTCAAACACTGGGCCCCATGCAGCCCCCTGGTGACAGTTCAATAATGAAGAAAAGAAGGAAGAGAAGAAGAAAATCTAAAGTAGACAGCATGAAGCGTGAGGACAACGGAGACTCAGAAGACGAGGACATGTTTCCCATCGACATGAGTTCTGATGATGATGACACAGAGGCTTCAGGCAGCAGGTCAGAACAAAGGAAGATATGTAGAGCATGATCTGATACATATTAGCATGCACATTAAGTTTCAAAACATGTATGAGTTTCTTTCTTCCTAGAAACACAAAAGCAGCAATTCTGAATGATGTTTGTGCTGCTCTCTTCCAAGGATTGTCAAACACCAAAAAATTAAAAAGTATCTCTAACTTTCTTATGGCTCGTTTCCACTGACTGGTACAGTACGGTACGGGTCGGTACGAGTCACCTTTACAAGGCTTGCGTTTCCACTGCTAAAAGGGTACCAATAGTACTCTTTAGGTGGGCATAGTGTACGGCAGAAAGTTACAGTCAACGTCATTTTCGCTCTAGAAAATGTCTACAGTAAAGCTGTACAGGTCGTTCACATATCATATAAGAAGCACTTCTCACAAAACAGATGCTTTATACAAATAAATATGTGTATAATGTTTATTACTAACTTTTCTATGAACATGAGTTGATTATAACTGCAGATCAATGATGAAATAGCCTACTGTAACATCTGTAATTATACAAAATAGATAAATAAATGCAACGCATATGAACACATACAGACCCTTACAGTCTCCGATATGTTACCAGTTACAGAAAACTACACACAACATACATTTAGTCCTTATTTAGGTTCAAAACAACACGAAATATAGCCCACAGTCAGTGCAAACCTCTCATGATTAAATGTGTCTTTAATCTTCAGCAGCACGTGTAGTCTCGTGTTAGAAAAAAATTTCATTATTCCAAGTTCATAATAGTCCAAAAGGTGATTATAATAGTTAAACATGGCAGTTTGTTCACGTTTGCTGAAATAATAATGTGCTCCTTTTTTCCGGCTTCTCCTTTGTTTTTTCATGATTCACTCTCACGTTTGTCAGTTTCTGACAGGATCGGTTTTCAAAAGCACGTCAATAATCAAGCACACGTTATTATCATCAGCTCAAGAAGTTTGTCATTTCAAATATAGATGCGCGCAGAGTGCAAGCAAGAAAGCAAAACCACTCGCGCTTTAGACTGGCTTGTATGTATATATATATATATATATATATATATATATATATACATACATATATATATATATATATACATACATATATATATACATACATATATATATACATATATATATATATATATATATATACATATATATATATATACATATATATATATATATATATATATATATATATATATATATATATATATATATATATTTATTTATATAAATTCCTCTGTAATCTCTCGGCTGTATATTAAAAACATGGCGGTTCCTTTGTTTTTATTCTGGCTTGTTGCGTGAGCGAATGACGCATCTCTGTAAACCAATAGCGTTCAGTTGCGCGTCTAGCTCCGCTTTTTGGTACCCTTTCGAAAGTGTGCAGAAAAAGTGGTACGGTATGGTATGCCTTTTGACAGTAAAAACAGCCAAAAAAAGCGTACCGAACATTACTGTACCACTCAGTTCAAACGGGCCATTAAAGGTGGAGTTTGAAACACAGTAGTTCAACACAACTGACATTGATCACTTCAGGTGCACCTCATGTGCTTTACTCAGTGTAAAATGCTAACAATGTGAGTTTGAATTCCATTTTACATGACAGTTATTGCCATACTACTGAAAGCAGCAGAAGGTAGTTCACTTCAGATCTTGAAAATAAAATAAACCATTTGAAATTGAACTTTAGACTCAAAACCAACCTATCAGTGATTCAGCATAGGGTTGGGTGATGTCGATCAATTTGGCATCGTACAATGTCTAATGTGAAACATCGCAATGGACGATGGCATCGTCGTCCTAGGCGGAGGTAAATAAATTGTTTATGAATAATTAATTAATTCATAATGAATTAATTATTTATAGCCTACCGTTTCAACTACCTGACCCGCATGGTCTTTGTTTTACCCATAACCAAATCATAAATAAACAAAGATAAGTTACACACAAATTACCACCGATCAATCATTTTTTTCCCACGGGATTCTGTGATCTGTGTTGATATAATGGCGTCGACAAACTTGGTCGGTTAAAAAGGTGCACAACCAACAGTATCTGAGGTTTTCACTAAAATTACTAAGTGTGAAAGTGACAGATTGAAGCAGTGTACTGACGCTGTGACACGTTGCCTGATAGATTCAAAAGAGCGAAGAGTCGTTAGATAGTGACGAGATTAATTAAATATCACGTTTAACATCTATAGTGAGACGCCATTCAGCGGTACAGCCTTGATAAACTGTCTGACATGCACTGCTGTCTGGAGCTCAGACGAGCGCATGACAGTGTGTGTGTGGTCACGTGATGTGCATTTTCAGCAGACGGAGGGCTGTTCAGAAATGCTAGATGAAACACAGGTGTAGATGTGGATCATTTTCGTTCTAAAATGCCATTTTAAAACTAAGACGTATTAGAGTAAACGAGGCCTAAGAGTGTATTTTTCGCAAGTGGATCGGCGATGCCAACTCAGCATCGTGATGTCAATCGACCATCGGCGATGGCATCGTCTATCGGCCCAACCCTAATTCAACATCTACATTTAATAATTTTAAATAGGTTTAATATGTATTAAATAGGTTTTATTTGCTAAATAATAACCACTTCATCTGGAATTTTAAATCCATGTCTCATTTCAGGGCTGCTACTGTCCACCAGAGGTCGCATTTCGGTTACGAGGGCATGCTTTGAGAGCTTTCTGACTGAATGAATGAAATATGCAGTTTTCCATTAAGGCAACCCGGGGTGCTTAAATATAATTGGCTAAAGTGGCATTAGGGGTGGGTTGAAAGAACCAAAACAAAGACACCCATTCTGGCACATAATGCACATTTTCAAAGCAGATTAACTGAATTCAGCATTGTTTTTTAGATAAACAAGAATGTTCACAATGTATTTTTATGCTTTAAAAAAGTCAAAAACTAACCTACAGCACCTTTAAGTCTATTCAACTTAATTGTCAGGTTTAAGAGACTGCACTTTTTGAGACATGTAAAAGCCCATAATGATTGCTGTGGTATATTTTGATGTGCTTTTTTTACGTGAACTTATCATTAACAACTTTCATTGTATGTGAGTAACTGGAGATAGTAGTGTTGCCAAGATCTCACATTGAGTCCCACTTTTTTGAGAGTTCAGCTTGGCAGGGGTTGTAGAACATAACTTATTTCCTGCATAGGACAGAGAACACATGCATGCACCAAATTGGCCAAAACAGATGGTTCTGATAATTTGATAATTTTAACATCATTTGTTCAGTTTTGCTGTAATGATTCCAACAGGAGCAGTCTTGTGATATGGGCTGTGCCTGTTTGTTCACTCTTTGAATAAGCTCTGCAATGGAGAGAGAGGAGCAGAGTGGAGAAAAAGAGGTCGCCAGTCCTATTGCTGAAGTAAACAAGAGGCTCAAACAGCCCCTCCAATGTTTTTCCACGAAATCCATGAAACCATGCCAGTTCTGGCTCCAGCTCGAGAGGGGAGTCCTTTGTGATGCTGGGCAATCTAGAATTACCCCCACATCTCCAAGAAAAGAAATGATATATAAATATAAATAAGCTTAACAACGTAAACATCCTTTTCCCTTCTTTCATTCCCAGTGGATGCAGCAAATTATGTATTTTATCTGTTCAATCTGGATAAGCAAGTTAAAAGGTCACTCTTAGTACCCTACATGCTATGCTTTACCAAGAATCTGTTTCCCAGGTACCAGTAATAAATGAAAAAACTGCCAGTAAAGGCCACAGGGGAAAACACAGTTCACAAGGCTAAAAAGATTCAGCTGCGAATGAATGTACACTCAAGTATGTGTTGCTCGGCAAAGCAGTAGTTTAAATCCAGAGGATAGCTCTTTAGAAATCCCACAATGCTCTCTGTCTGCTTGGAAGAATCAGCGTTATGAATGGAACTGCTGAAGGTTTTACTTGACTAAGTTTATAAGTACGGAAACCTAAAGTTACTTTAAATGTATTTAATGCATTAAGGCCTCAAGAAAAATAATACATGACTATATTCCTCTACACAATAATCCATGATACTGCACTGCAGTTTGTCGCCTTGCACATTATCCGTGCAAGCTCTTAAAGGATAATTCACACTATTTAAAAAAATGAAAATGTTTACTTTTTTTTATATTGATATGTTATAATTATAAATTAATCCCCTTCATGTTGTTTCAGTATACCCTGGGACCTTTGTTGCTCTTCTGATCACAAGTTAACATATTTTAGATGACATCCATGAGCTCTCTAACCCTCCATTGACAGCAAGGATTGTGAGACATTTAAAGTCCAGAAAAAGAAAACAAAAACATTGTCAAAAACCTTCCATGTGACTTGATTGTTCAACTGTAATCAAACGAAGGTCCAAGAACACTTGTGTGTTGCAAAAAATTGTAAAATGTCAATATCCTGTCTTCCTTATCAAGTTATCAGGGCGATAGGACATATTACCATTAGAGTCAGCACCACAACAAGCAGTTGCTGTATTGCACATAGTAAACATGAACCAGGACCTAGAGAAAACATAAGTGACTATGATTACAGGTGAACATCTAAAATCATGTTTAAAACTATGAGAATATCTTTGGTTCGCTTTCTTGACTTATGTCTTTCAAAAATGTCTTAAAAGTCTTGTTGTCCAAGGTCAGAGAGCTCTCAGATTTCATCTAAAATATCGTAATGTTTGTTTAGAAGATGAGCAAAGGTCTTAGGGGACTGGAATGAATTTGCAGTGAGTAATTAATAACAGAATTTAGATATTTGCCTGAACTAATCCTTTAACAGCCAAGTAGATTCTGATTGGCTGTTTTATATATAATACTGTTTTTCTGTGACATCATCATTACAGTTGTGGTGCGAACTGCACTATTGTTTTAAAATTGATACAGTTTTAGAACAATATCTTTATAGTTATCACTATAGTAATCATCCTCTTTGCCTTTATTGTGTGATTTTAGAGCAATGTCACATGATTTGTTCGCTGAGCAGCTGAAAGGAGCAAGCAACACATACATGCAGTCTGAAAGGAACTGGGCTGGTGTTCAAAGGTATGCCAACAGCGTTTTTTTCAAGAAGGGGTGAAGATACAAGCAATCATAGTTGCAAGATAGAAAAATCTGTTGAAAATTTTAAGTAATTCAAAGGAAAGTGTCTATTGGATGTACTTTACAAATACCACCGGATATAGTCCTCTGGGTACTATTTAATTTTTTGCATCACTTCTTCTTGGACTTACTATATACCGCAGTATGGAAATAGACATTCATTCATTTTCCATCGGCTTACTCCCTTATTTATCAGGGTTCACCACAGCAGAAGGAACTGCCAACTATTCTGCCATCTGTTTTTTTATGCAGCCTTTCAGGAAGTAGACATATATGTATATATTACTATAATCCATTCCAAAATGGAAGGGAATGCACCACTTCTAATAAACAACATAAAACACAAACTCACACCAGTCAGGCTGAAGTGATTTGTTCTTGAAGTTGAAGAACTCTTTAGAAAAAAAAAATTATTTGCTGATTTTTAGAAAGAATACCAGGCCATAAAAGTGTGTGCATTTTAAATAAACAGGTACAAACCCAAAAATCTATGTTTTTCTATCAGCTGAATAAAATAATATACAGTTTGCATTGTGCAAACATTGCAGTCCCAGCAATTCATTAAATAAATAAAATTATAAAAATGTGTATGCCTGCAACCTATTTATTCTATTACACATAAAAAGAAATAACCAGTCCAGCAAGATTGTTTCCCACACCACAGTAACTCAAAACCCCAGCATTTTCTGCAATGCTGTTTGTAACTGACATTGAACTGAAGCTTATATTAATATATATCGATCACCATCAGCAAACGGTTCCCACAGCTATGGATACTATATCATAAAAATACATTGAGCAGATTTTGCATAGCAATATTGGTCACTGTTTCAAACCTCGGCTGGGTCAGTTGGCATTTTTGTGTGGAGTTTGCATGTTCTCCCTGTGTTTGCGTGGGTTTCCTCCGGGTGCTCCGGTTTCCAGTCCAAAGACATGTGGTATAGGTGAATTGGGTGTGCTAAAATTGACTGTAGTCTATGAGTGTGTGTGAAGCCGAAAAGAAAATGAATGAATATTCTATTTATAAAATCGAATCTAAATCTTTATTTATTTATACACAGCACCGGCTTGGAGAAGACCTGCTCTTTGCCCATTCCCACTAATACAGGATTATCCATCTCCTGCCCTCAACAATCAGCCATGTTCAAGTCCACAGACAGGTAACCACTGCACTCATCATTAAATCTTATTCTAACTTCTAACAAAAGCCATAAGGAGTAACTTAAGCATCTCATTTCTGTATCGTACTACACAATTATTACATTTGTACACAGCGTGGATTTCAATTTTGCAGTATAAGGATTAAAATGCCGTTGTTACCAGATTATTTGACAATTATTAAACACAAACCCACAATTAGTCTAAATATGTCTCCACCACAGTCCAAATGGCTCCTTGCCATCTACACCCAAGAGTGACTCAGAGTTGTTGGAAAGTCAAAGGAACAAAGGAAAACTGGACAACCCAGAGATGCTTTGGACATGGGGAGAGCTGCCTCACGCTGCTAAGGTATAATAATCACCAGCTATGTCACTGGACCACAAAAAAATGCAAATCTGAAGGAGTTAAACCAATGTGTATCTTCTTCCACAGCCTTCATTCCGGGAGCCGCTACCAGAGCCCATGGTGGTGACCCCAAAGTCAATCCCACGATCTGAAAGCACGCACTTCAGAGCCATCACTGGGGATGGGATGGTGGAGTCTCGGGGCAGTGTTGTGTATGTGCCTGATATTAGGACTGAAGAGGTAACATCTGCCCCGGTGGAGGCCATCAGTGTAGTCGCTCATCTGATCACAGAACTCGAGGATGGCCGTCACAGTCCTGGAGCTCATGCCATTAGCAAGACAGACTCTCCATCCAAGAGAAAAGGTATATACAGGGTTTTATATGGAATATAAACATTGGCTCATTTTTTGGCTGTTTGAAACTTATAAAATGTCACTCTGGATCAATTCCTAGACAAGAGAAGCCCACACTTGGGATCAGATGGAGTATATCTGGATGACATCACAGAGTTGGAGCCTGAGGTGGCAGCCTTGTACTTCCCAAAAAGGTACATTCATGCTGATATCTAACTGATATATCTAACTGATATCTAACTGATATATCTAACTGATATCTAACATGCTGATATATAACTGATAATTAAAAAAACAATCTCTTTTATTAATTTAAGAGGTTAACTATAGACCATTTCAATGTGGTCATGTCATTGGCCTATAAACATTTCCTGTTTGTTATCAAACAATTTCATAACTGTAACAAGAGACAATTCAATTATAACTTAATGTTAAAACATCTATCATGACGATTTATAATTATGTGGCTCTTTTGGGTTTCTCAGAAGCTATAAAAATTAAAAATGTAAAACAGGAAATACGTTGGGACCATTATTTTTGTTTACATCCGTCCAATTGGTCTATAGCTATTTAGTCATTTTTTTTTATTTATGATCCAAGCGTATTGTAAATATTTCAAAATCAAGAGTGATTATGGGTCTATGACAATGTATGTAAAAGAATGTAATTAAGTTAACAAGTAAATTTAAAACATATTTAAACATTTTATTAAGATAAATACATTAGTTTAAAAAGCTATAAAACTAATAAATACAGTTGGATAAATATAATCTAAGAATTTTAATAATGATTAATTATATAAGATGATACAAAAATGTATTAATGATTAATCCAAAAATAATATTAAAATAGAAATTGTCCAAAACTTTGGGAAAATAAATAAATAAATATTAGATTTAAGGGATATTTCACGCCAAACTTTGTATTCACTCACCCTCAAGTTGTTCCAAATATATATATATATATATATATATATATATTATACACACACATACATACATAAATACATATATATGTGTGTGTATTTTTTCTTTTTGTTTAACACAAATAAAGAAGATATTATGAAGAATGCTAGTAACCAAGCAGATGACAGATGACTTCCATAGGAAAAAGGCTTTGTTTTAGTTTTTGAATTGGGGCACCTCATTTGAAAATGACCATATTCGGGGGTCTGTGGCATCTAAAATGTTAAAAACCCTGTTTTAAATAATCTTTAAATGTGAAATGTATTTATGTTGATCAGTGATGGAGTAACATCTTTGAGGGGTGGAGCAGAATCTAGAAGTGCCAATCAGTCTCCTCAGTCAGTGGGCAGTAGTGGAATGGACAGTGGGGTGGACAGCTTTTCTGACCAGTTAGGAGACTTGCCTCACATTGCAATCTCTCTATGCGGAGGTCTGTCGGAAAACAGAGAGATCACTAGAGGTAAAGTCGTGACTTACATACTAACTAACATAATAGTTTTAGTACTGTTTATTACTTTATTTTAAACATTTTCTAGTTTAATTTTATATTTTAAAAATGGCAGTACTGTCAACTTTGATCAACTGAATGATTTCTTGCTGAATGAAAGCATTAATTATTTAAAAATAATAACCCCAAACCTTTAAACAGTAGTGTAAAATAATGTATTTTCAGCCGCTGTTCTGAATTAACATCCTGTTATTCCTCTTGATGTCATTAATTGGGGAGTAATTTAGCTATTAAACTCTGCACAATCTTTCTTTCACAGAGGAATTTGAGGAACGAGCATTATCTTATCAGGAGTTTGCAGATAATCCCTCTATCATTGATGATCCCAACTTGGTTGTAAAGATTGGAACTAAGTAAGTCATGAATCTCAAAACATATCACATAATCGCATTCATTAAAAAATCAGTTAAAATACTGCCAACTTTAAAATCAAGCCATTTATTTATTTAATACATTTTTCAATTATTTTCCTGTTCCAGGTATTACAACTGGACCACAGCCGCTCCTATTGTACTGGCCATGCAGGTGTTTCAGAAGCCCTTGCCAAAGGTAAGGACTAGATAAACAACACACACACACACACACACACACACGTACATAAAGGTCAACAGGCATTTAATGAGCACTGACAATATTTAAATTGAGTCATTTAGCAGATGCTTTAGTTCTATGCGACTTTCAAATGAGGAAAGTGACTCATCATAAAGAGGCAATACTCAAAAGATACAAATAATACTAATATAAATGTTCTGACATAAAAATAAAAGATATGGTAGGAAAGGAACAGTGAAGGTATGAGAAGCAAAAAATAATTAATTAACATATTTAAGATCTAGTCAAGTGCTCATGGATTAGATGTGTTTTCAGTTGCTACTTGAATGTTACCAGTGATTTGGCAGTGAGAGACAAAATCATCTCATACAGTAGTAGTTTAAATAAGACTTAACATTTGAGCTTGTTAAAGTCAAACTTAAATATTGTTGCTCAGTGATGTACACACACTGTATGTAGGTCACTTATATTTAGTCCGATCTGTAAATAATATTTGGCATCGTACAGAGCTCCAGTCAGTCTCAGACTGCATCCGAAATCTTCTTAGTAGGTACTGCATTTGAATTTAAATGTACTACTCAACCGTTAGAAAAGTACATTCTATACAGTATGATTGTTAGTTTGAATGGAATTCAAACATACTACGTCTGCCATTTTGTCATGATCACGTGACCTAGCCACGTCAGTTGCGTCACTTTCATGAATTCTCTCGCATTGCATCATGGGACAGCGTAGCGTGCATCGGATGCACACTTCAGAATCTCACAGGAAGTAGTAGGTCATCAGGTACTTCTCTCATACTGTTTTTCGAATGCTACGGATTTGGACATACTACTCAGCTTGCATTCTGTTTTTAGCATACTATGTTGTATGGAAGTATGCAATTTTAGATGCAGCCTCAGTCACTAACACATTAAACTGCACCTGTACAGCTTCCATATTAGGTGAGCTATCAACAATTTCTCACGAAGCATATCTAATATAAATATGGTAATATAATAAATTGTATTGCCCAAATATTCAAAATAAAAAAGTGAAAATAAATGTAATGATTCAATGAAAAAATGTTTCAATAAACAATTTTACTTAAGATTTAAACTTAGGACTAAAAACAGACTTCCAACTTATAAATAGTCATAAAAAGAAACTAAATACAAAATAGTAAATAAAAAAAAACCCTAAAAAAAACAACAACAAAAAAAAAAACTTAATAAATAGGGCCCCCTGTTGGTGGATTACAACAAACACAACAGTTTATTTTTGTAAACAAAATTTCAGTCCAATAGATGTCTCAGTTTAGAATATTTATAATTATTTACAAAGCTCTGCATGGTTAGCGCACAGTCAATATTTCAAGCTTTAGTTTACCGCAGCATTACTAAGATTGTTTAAATATGTGAACTCTGTAGAAGATGTTTTTGCTTTTCTGCATTGCTTGTCTTCTCCCAGCGATTGTTTCATGGCTTTTTAAAGTCCTTGTGTATAATGCACCCCGGCTCTCATGGCACTCCAGGGCATTTAAATTTGTCTCTTTCCTCCTCCCTGTTTTTCTTCCTTCTTTTTATTTAAATTGATCTCCCCTCATCCCATCCCATTGTGCGCCACTGCGCTAAGTATTCCTGTCTGAGTTACGTCTACTCTGCTCTTGGTTTCTTCACATACTGTTTTCCTAGCGTGTTCGGCTCTAGTCCTGTACGTCATTGTGAATTTGTGTTGATTTATTTTTTTTAGCTGCATGTGTTCAGTCACAGTCATCCTGTCATTTAGTTTTGAGTTTTGAGTATCAGGGGCTCTCTGCCTTTGCTCCAGGCCACAGTAGAGAACATCATGAAGGAGAAGATGCCCAAGAAAGGAGGACGCTGGTGGTTCTCGTGGCGCGGAAGAAATAGCAGCTCTAAATCGGTATTACTGCATATGAGACATATTAGTGAATTTATTTAAGACTTATTTACTTGTAGCTGAATTTATGTTATTGTCACTGATACAGGAATCAGCAGCAGACCAGATTGAATGTGGAGATGAGTCAATAAGAACAGGATCTGTCAGCAGGTAAACGATTAACCTAATTTATCACACATTAAGGAAGCAGGACATTAGGTCTCATTCACTAATTATGCATGATTACTTTTATACATTTACAAATTTGCATGTAAAATCTGATAATGAATTTGGAATTAAATCACAGGCCACGGACCGTGCTCTCTGAACATCGTTGTTATTTTTATTATTTGAATCTTCATGGATGGTTAATATGCAGATTTTTAAACTCTTGTCTGCTATATTTTTTAATGGAGTGAAGGGCCATTAGGCATTTTCAAAGCTAAAATATAGGTCTTTTGGAAAAAAGTTTGGGAGCCATTGCTCCAACACATCAATCTGGTTTGACTAAGCTCGGGTTCAGAAGATGACTCAAAAAATACATTTTTCAGAATTGAAAATGCAGGTTTATGGAGTATAACATGGACTAACTAAGGATTAAACTTTTTTTTAAATCAGATTAAAGGATGAATCCTCATCCAGTGAAGATGACAGTGGGGGTGCTAAACAGATTGCTGTGATGAATCAGCCTGAAGTTCTCCATAGCTCCGGAGGCCACTGCTACAGAAAGACACTTCGTTTGTCCCCAGAACAGCTAGTGAGCATGTCCATTTTCCATAAAGCATTTAAAGCCAATAACAAATGGTGGAGCAAACCCAGGTTAAAAGTTTGCTTTTCTGTTCTCAGGCCAGTCTGAACTTAAAAGATGGCCCCAATGATGTGGTTTTCAGCGTTACCACTCAGTACCAGGGCACCTGCCGCTGTGAGGGCACCATTTATTTGTGGAACTGGGATGACAAAATAGTGATTTCAGATATTGATGGCACCATCACAAGGTGAGGCTGTTTAAGAGGAATGTTTGGGGTGATATGATACACTTGGCTAAACAAATGCAAAAATGAAAGTAACCAGTGTAAACTGCAAAATCTCCCATCAGGTCTGACACCCTGGGACACATTTTACCAACTCTGGGAAAAGACTGGACCCATCAGGGCATTGCCAGACTTTATCACCGAGTGAGCCAGTAAGTAGAGCATGTCACATCAGACCAACGTGTGTAGTAGAATGACTGGCCCATTTAAAAAATAAATAAATAAAACGAATATATCTAAAACTCCTTTTCAAACAGGAACGGCTACAAGTTTATGTACTGTTCAGCTCGGGCAATTGGCATGGCTGATATGACCCGGGGTTACCTGCACTGGGTTAATGAAAGAGGCACTATGCTACCAATGGGACCTGTGCTGCTTAGTCCTAGCAGTCTATTCTCTGCATTTCACAGGTTGGAACACATACAAAATGTGTGTAGGTTTAAAAACCCTATGCTTATGTAATTTAATAACTGTTTGTTTTTGTGTGTGTGTGTGTTTTTTTTTTTCTAGGGAGGTCATTGAGAAGAAGCCAGAAAAGTTCAAAATCGAATGTCTGACTGACATTAAAAACTTGTTCTATCCAAACGCAGAACCCTTCTATGCTGCTTTTGGAAACAGGGCCACAGTACGTACTAGTAGCAGTAATTGTTAACTAATCTTAATGTTACATATCTCAAAGGAATGTTCTTCCCTCCAGGACGTTTATTCATATAAAGAGGTGGGAGTGCCTTTGAACAGAATATTCACTGTGAATCCTAAGGGAGAGCTCATTCAAGAACATGCAAAGACCAACATATCATCGTAAGTCACTTCATGAAAACGTGTTTAAATACAAACAAAAGTTCAAACTTACAGTTTTGGGAATGATGGTTCATTTATTATGTCATGGCATTAGTTTTAGGATAATTAAGCAGTTTTCCTTCAAAAATTTCATTTGAATTTATCCAGACATTTTACTTTTGATGTTTTGTAATTTTCACCAACCACCAAAAATTAAGAAAAAAAAAATACTATTACAATATTAAACATAAGCCCTTTTATTTTATAATTCTGATTTTAAAATTATCCTGAAAAACACTCCAGGTGTATTTTTTTTTCAGCGTTATTACAGAAAAAAATGTTTTACTTTTATGGTAATAAAGTTCACAAGCCCTTTCAAAATCTTTTTATATTTTAATGATTTTGCAATTTGCACTATCATCTATTCAGTTCTATTTAAACATAGTATGAAGATGCATTTTGGATTAAGATTTTTTTTTCAGCTTCAAACCAAACATATAAATTTCAGAAGGCAAGGATTAACATTTCACACCCCTTTAAACCTGTATATAACGTTGTCCACTTGGGATTGGATCAGCAAAAACATCTTAATACCAAGTATAAACAAGGCCTGTGATTCCAGTGCTTCCCACAGACTTTACTTGGGTGTGCCGCCCAGGTATATTAATAGCCGCCCAAGTATATTTAGTGATTTTTTTTTTTTTCAAATATTATCATCATCAATTTACACTATATTGTATCCGCTTAATATAACCAAACATCCACGATCAATTAAGTAGTGGAAAAACCCCTCTCATTAACCCGTTTTGTTCTGTGTATGCAAGACCTGTCAGCACACACACAGACAGTCTCACATGCTCTGCACACCCAAAGAGATGCACTTTTTGGCACTTAAAAAAACTGCCCAGCCGGGTTTCTAAATTGCCTAAAATGTCAGAGATTCGACTTTTGGTTTCTAAAGTTGTTCGTTAATCATAAGCGTTTTTTTGCATTCCCTTTTTACTTAAGACTACTTTTGCTTGACTTTGCAGCTGACTGAACACGAGAGCGAGAGTAATATTCAATAATTCATTCTTGAATCTAAACGTTTCAGAAAAACTTTACTATATACTCGGAGAGTACGAAATGACTGGTCTAAACTACCTGCAAAATAAATGTACACATTAGTAATGATTAATCAACGCATTTGCCTTATTTAAATAATCTACATGTTTTAATCTTTTAATTGTTATAATTTTTAGAGATAGTGTCTGTAATTCCTTTTTCTGTCATTAATTTCCCATTTGTTATATATTTTATTAATTTGATGTTGTCAATAGGTTATATTACAGAGACTATTTTATATTTAAACTGCTTTGGGATTCAACTTTGCTTTGAACTTGAAAGTAATAATAAATAAAATTATTGTTAAAAATTTAATTATGTTTTGTTTGTTGCATATAGTAAACCATTTATGTGATGTGGGCAAATGGTGTGTTTCAATCCAGCTACCACCGCAAGAATATTTCAAACCTAAGGGAAGCACTGGATTCTAACTGAATCTAGCATCTAATAGTTTGGAGTTTAGCAGTCTGGTGTTAGATCATAATATTCTTGTGTCTTTTACAGTTATGGTCGTCTGTGTGAGGTTGTGGATCATGTCTTTCCTCTTCTGATCAGAGGGAACACCACCGACTTCCCCTGTTCAGACACATTCAGCCAGTTCACCTTCTGGAGAGAACAGTTACCAGAAGTAGAAAAGCAGGATCAACAGGCCTGAGAGGACGAACTAACAAAAGCCAACATCAGCTAAAACTCAGCTCTAACGCTGCACTGCCATAGGTATTACTGTACGCACAAGCAACCGAGCACTTTGCAGACCGCATGTCGCCCTCTGCCTGTTCCTTCTATATTATCTTATTCTTTTAACATGCATTTATTATTTGTGTGTGTGTGTGTGTGTGTTTTGTATGTTGAGTATTATGGAACTCATATTAGGGATTCTTTGTTTGTTTATGGTACAGTTATTTCTATTGCCAACTGCATTACTCATAAATCACAATGTAATTACATTATGCCATTTAAAAAATGCTTAT
Source organism: Danio aesculapii (assembly GCF_903798145.1). NCBI lineage: Eukaryota > Metazoa > Chordata > Actinopteri > Cypriniformes > Danionidae > Danio > Danio aesculapii. The sequence continues at coordinate 21,989,180 of NC_079451.1, read as the reverse complement.
TGGTTTTGTCCAAGGTTGATAAATGAGGGAATATAATTGTTTTAGTACATACTATAACAACGTTTGTTGAGCATTCATCATAAAACAAAAAAAGAAGTAAAAGTTCCCTGGAATTAAAAAATTATGAGACTCAAATCTAGGTATAAAAACAAGCTGTAGTAAATCTCAGGTGTTTCAATATTTACATAGGTAGTCGTTTGCAATTTAAGTCAACTTCCATAAAAATATAATTAAATGTTTTTTTTGACTAATTATTTTACTTGTCTATTTACTTAAGAACAAGTGCAACGGAATATTACTAAATTTTGCCATCTGGACAACTATGTATCACTTACACATTTATTATTATTATTAAATCACTTTGCATTCCTTATTATTTATGTATATAATGTAAACTACATGATATGACCAGCAGATACAAATCATTCAGAAATTAATGTTATACATCATACTCATCAGCATGCTAAACAAAAGCAAACAACAATGCAAAGAACACTCAGGTCATTAAGTATTTCCTACCTATATTAATTCCTTTATATTAACGTCATATTTAATACGCCATAAACCTTTTCATACATCTACACACACTTGATGAAATCAAACAAAAAAAATGTCAAGTGATTTTAACTTCATTTCAGGTTTTGAGAATATAAAACCTCAATGCATGGTGCATTATATTATCTTATGTTCATTTGAGTGATCTTTAAGTTCTACCAACACCTCTACCCAATGGTGCATATTGTTTTTCTTATTAAAGGATGATCTGGATTGCGAGTTATGAAAGCAGAGTATATTGAAATATATGTCTATAGTGAATGAACAGGGATATTGTATAATATGTAAATGGACAACATTTATGTAGTTGCTCCACCTTGTATTTAACAAGGGAAAGTATATTCTACAGTTTATCAAGGAGCACATAAAAAAGCACTGACGTGATGCATGAATGATAAAGAGGCTTTAGGGACTGATTTGAAAGAACGGTGTAATTTTATGGTAATTCATGTGTTATTGTTCTGCAGAGTAAAAACAGTGTATGACATAGATGTGTGCAACATGAAAATGCAATTTATACTGATCTCTAATTGGTGCAGTTTGTTGATAAAGACTTATTATGAGACAGATGACTGCTACAAACTTACACACTGTGAACGATCAGGTCAAAACATGATAGAATGTTTCTGCCTTCTCTATATTTAACAAAGATTTCTTATTCAAAACACAAAAAAGTGGAATAATATAAAGACTGTGGTACTAAATCCATGTAACGTGTCTTGTTCATAACATCCATATAACGTTCAGTTATATTAGCTTTGTTCTGTTTGCAGTCTCCATGGAGTTTTATATTCTTTCTGTGAAAGATCTTGTTGCCTAAGTTGTGGCAGTTGAGTTAGTGTGTCATTCTGTTAAGCATTGAGATGTAAAAACTACTGTTGAGTGTATATTTTCAGATGCCAAATCTCAGTATGTAAATTAAAATCCCACTACATGAATCTAAAACATGCGTTCTTGTTTGTCTGAGCAGTACTGAAACAACCTACCTTTTTGTTCCAGTATATCTAAGCAGAGACATATCACAGTTTCTCATCAATCCTTATACAATCACACTGAAGATCCTCTTCTCCTCTGAAAAGATGTGCTTCATTTTCCCTTTTCACGCAGATAATCACCTAAAATTCATGCAGAAATTAGTTTTTAATAAGTTACATCTGTGCAGAAAATTGAAATGATTCTAAAATGGGCTATATGCACACAGACTTTTAATTTTCAGCCAGGCAGCCCAAGGGCTTCCGTCTTTCCATTACAAAATTGTCACATTTAAAAAAATAAAATAAAATCAGTGATCTTCACTGCCTGTTAGATATACGATATGAAGTGGGTGTCAGATCGGGTAAAAAGCACTGCATTAAATTCTATTACCCCCCGCCATGTCTTTAAAATATGACAGTTTATTTTACCCCAGCATTTTCAATGGAATTTCTGCGCTAGCCTGTTGCTACTGACGGCGTTAACGGTCTTTCATCTCATTTTACGCTTGAACAACTAAATGAATGCTTAAGTCTATTTAACGGAATGTATTAAAAATTTCATTAAAACATTTATGCTGTAGAAACAACCTTGTGACATTGAAAATAGTCACATTAAGTTGTCACCGGATGTTGGCTTTAAACCTCTAGCTGTGCATAGAGCCTGTTGTAGCCTACCTAGTTTTTCAACTGCTTCCACACAGATACTTGGATGCATGCTTTGTGAGTATGTGGCAACAATCACATACAGTGCAGTTCTCACCAGTATCAGGCCACGTCCTTCCTAAACAAAGAAAATAAATCAGTGAAAGAAGTCTAATTTGATGATCTGATGGATAAAAGTAATGATGTTGATACAATTCATCTTCATTAGTGAAGTGCACATTTTTTGTCTGACATTAAAAATGTTTAATTCATATAAATCTTTTAATTGAACACATTTTTACATTTTACATGGATTCTAGTCAAAAATGATATAACTGACGTTGTACTGATGTAGCAATAAAAAGATATAGCTGAAAGGCTGATTGGGGATTGGTCAATTAAGCACATTTGTTTTTCTAAACACTTGAAAGTAACTCTGAACAAAAGCAAACACAACAATCTACTTCAAACTATTAGAATTTACATTCTAATGACAGATAGAACCAGTTAGATTAGAACATAATCTGGGGGTCAGAACACAGGGCCCTTAGAGCCATCTATAGTCTATGGGGGTCAGAGAAAAGAACAATCAGAACCAGATAGAATAGCTTGGGACTAGACCCACCTGGATTAGAACATCAGCCTACTGTCATACTCTGCAACTCCCACTCTTTTGTGTTTCCTTGGATTCTTCTTAAAAATTGTGCATGAACTTCATCGCCAACCTAATTTCACCCATAGGTTTCTGGATTAACATCTATGTTGATCCTTGAACAACATTCCAATCAGCCAATCAGAATTAGGGCTACGTTTACCGTTTATGTTCAGTTTAGGCTTATGGTTGGGTTTAAGCACTTCTACTTGATTGTTCTCCAACTATTATTCCCCTCTGATTTTGGGAGTAATTTACAGTTATGGCTGGGTTTAGGGGTAGGGAATAGGTATGGATTACACTTTCCAACAAAAATTATGTTCCAGGATAAACATAGATGTTAATGTAGGATCAGCTCATATTTGGCAAAATCATGATGTGCGTATCTCGTCATCCTTAACTTTCTTAACCATGCAGTGTAATAAACATTTGTTTTTTGTTGCAAAGTTAGCAATGAAAAAGTCTCCCACAGACAGATCTGTTTCTTGGACCACTACTCTCATCCTTAGAGCTCAATTCGTCAGACACATTATCAACTGAGACAGGGACATCACTTTTCTCAGAGCTGCTAACTATGATTTACTTTTGGGTTGCTTTCTTTTTTTTTTTTTTTGATTGTGTTCTGGGACAACATTTGGTAGCATATCATGAGGAGACACATCCAGGTTGGCTGGAAACACATGGCACATCCATGTAGACTATGTGCAATGAAAGGATTAGCATCAGTGAGTGAACTTTCTGCAGGTGGATCATCTGCAGGGGATAGGCCATCCAAACCTTCTGTAGTGGCAGGCTGGTGCTCAAAATTTGGCCAGTCTGACATTATGAATAGTGCAAATGCTTTATCAAGAAAAATATCTCGGTTATACGGAAAAATTGTAGTGCACCTAAATCTAGAAGTGATGCTGCATGGTGTCACTGTTGATATGAAGGCCTCATTCACAAGTCCTACAGTCTAGTAGACTAAATTTTAATTTTGCCTTATGTCTCATCTTTTTAAGCAATTCAGGCTAATCTTTAGCTAGCATCATCACATGGTTTTATTTGTTGATAGTTCATCAATATGTATGATATAAGTTTATAAGTATGATATACTGGAATCAATTTGCTTTGGCACAACAGTTGATTAAGCTGACGGCAAAAAAAAAATAAAAAATAAATAAAAAATAACTTTTACATGCAAAAACATGCTTTACACAGCACCAGGAATTCCTATCCTTCATGGTAGAGGGGATAACAAAATTGTTACAGAGTGATATATAAAATCCGGCATTATTGCACACACAACTCAACTATAACCCAGCAGATCAGTAGTTTCTGAAATATTCAGACAATCCTCATTTGACAACATCAACTATTCAGATGCTCATTTGCTCACCTTTAAAAGCACATAGTTCGCCTAAAAATGAAAATTTACTCATTTATTTACTCACCCCCAAGTGATTCCACATTATGGTGAGTTTCTTTATGAGAGGAAAGCTAAAAACCTGTAACAATTGACTTCCACAGAAATAAAACCGCTACTACGGAAGTTAATCGGTTACAGGTTTTCAACATTATCAAAATATCTTGTTTTGTGTTCAACATAAGAAACTCAAATGTTTGAAACAAGTACTGGGTGGGTAAATAATGACAGAATTGACATTTTTTGGGGTGAATGATCAATTTACGCATTGAGCTTCCTCCATAATAATGGCTGATTAGAGCGATGTTTCAAGCAGATTACTTGTCGACTTTGACTAAGTATACTTTCAATGAGACAAAAAGGTGTCTTCTGAGTAGGTTTAGATACGTGTGGAGGAGCATACAAGTGATTTACTTACGCATTTGGCGTAGATGGAGAGTTTGTCAGCACGCACACAGGTGTAGGGTTTGTCCCTGAAGATCAGTCCCTTCTTCATCGTTTCATTTAGGTGTTTGAAAGCGTCGAGAAATATTTGTATTTCTTCAGGACAGACCTGTTAAAAGGGATTATACCAATTTACCCAAATTTACGTGCCAGTTTTAACAAATACTATCGATGAAGCTTCTAATAGCATGCATTTAACATTAACGTTATCTGGTAACGTTAGCAACGCGAAGAAATTTAACCTTAAACTTACTGTAAAATTGGACGCAGCCGTTATGTCGCCAGTTTTAGCCACGATTATCGCCGCACGCTTTACATGCTTCGTGTAAATGAGGCAGTCTTCTAATAACTTCGGTAACGGGTTCATGTTTAGTCTCTATTAAACAAATAAGCTCAAAGCTGGTCAAATGTTGCGTCTTCCAGCGTCTCACTCATTCAGTCGGCAAGTGATTAACTTCTGTTGCCCTAACAACTGCTTGACTCTTAAGTAGAAGGTTCCACCTCAGCGTGAACGCGCGTAATAATCAAAATAGATAAACGTCGCCTAAAAATGACTAAACTGCTTCGGTTGTAGTGAAGACAATCAACACTGATAACGTTTTAAATGTATTTTATTTGCATGTGAAACCTGATGCTTGTTGCATATTTGTGCTTAGTGGCCTTACCAAACAATATTAAACCATTTTTCTTTTCAAAACAAACACTTGGCTAAAAATCAAGGATAAAGTAGCAAGAGTAGAGCAAGGAAAAAGAAGAATAATCAAAAATGTATTACATTTAAAACTAAAATGAGTAAAACCTAAAAAAACAACAACTGTGGCTCTTAAGTCAATGCTCAAACTACTCCAACTCAGCAAAAATATACAATATTAAGACCTTACCTGAATGCTTAATGGCAATCCAGATATATTGGGCAGCGTAAAATGTGCAGATAGTCCAAGACGCATAAATAAACATAAATAAAACTCAGTCAAGCAAACAAAATCAACAGTGATTAGACCTGTAACCAATAATCCCTGGTTAATCACCTCATTTGTACCTTCGTAAATAAAACTAGTAAGCTTTGCAAAAATAAGTTCCTTCCAAGTTACATATAACAGAATCTTATTAGGTTTTACAGAGGATCCACTGACTGGTGCAAATGAATTCTGTTAGGGTGAATTTTAATGGAAGAACTGGCAGTTAAGGCAGACAGATAATGAATTAAAACAACACCACCTGGTTTAGTGTTAATGATGAGAATATTCAAGTTTAAAAAAACGGTTCTCATCAACTTCAGATCTAGGCAAATTACGAGTATAACAAATATAGCTTTAAGTACATCATTAAAAGACAGTATATTAGAAGCAAAATAAAGGTCCTGAGAATATCTCTACATCCAGTGGAAAAATGATTTTTTTAGGCAATAAAACTAAAAATCCCTAATTCTCCCTTTTTGTTCCCATGTCGCTTGATCAAGAAACAAAACTTGGCAAAGTTGTGAACACAAACACATTCATTAGTATGTTCCTCATTAGTAGAGGACATCGTAAGGCAAAGGTCAGTCTTGAAGATGTTGATAGTTAGTGGTGAGACACTGTGCTTGAAGAGCAGCTTTGAAGAGATAACCTCCATCATCATTTGGGAGTTTTGTGGTCAAACAGCTGCAGGTCAAGCCGAACCCAAACCTCTCCCGTGGGCACTTCATGAAGCAGCAGCCTCCTTGTGGACGGACCTTTATTCTCAAGCTCTTTCTTAATAGTGGCTACAGGAACCTCAGTGCGACCTAAGAAGGCTGTAGAGGGAGAAAGAGAAATTAAACAATCATGGTTAAGTTTAGTGAATGCTGTAAAAATAAATAGAGAGCTCAATTTATGACAAGAATGTCGTTTTTGTATTGGATTTTTGAAACGTTAATATAAATGTCAATGTATATCAATACACAATACAAACAGTCTGTAGTTTATGAAGATAATAACAGTATAGCATTCAAAAACTTGTATTTTGAAACCAATTTATGGTTGCAGGTACATGCCCTTCCCCAATCCACACTCCACCCAATTTTCTGTTGTAATGAAAATGAATTAAATCATATCCATTTTAA